>NC_069500.1:1266362779-1266527779 GCF_027579735.1 Bombina bombina | reverse complement strand
TGAAATTTCGAATTTCCGAATCGAACCGAATCCAGACAAATTTATTCGAATCTGAATTAATCCGAAATGAATCCGAAAGAAATTCATTTGAATTTTTCCGAATTCTAATCGATCCAAACCGAAATTCGAAAACATCCGAATCGATCCGAACCAAAACAAATTTTTCGGCCGTGCACAAGTCTATTTATTTGTATACTGTCACACTAAATAAAGTTATTAACCCCTATTCCGCCGATCCTGGACCCCTCCGCCACCTACATTATGTTAATACCCCGTAATCTGCCACCCCCTATACCGCAGCCGCCTGCATTATGTTATTAACCCCTAATCTGCTGCCCCCTACACCGCTGCCACTCTAATAAAGTTATTAACCCCTATTCCTCCACTCCCGGAGCCCACCGCCACCTCAATTATGTTAATACCCCCTAATCTGCCACCACCTATACCGCCGCCACCTACATTATGTTATTAACCCCTAATCTGCTGCCCTCTACACCGCCGCCACTCTAATAAAGTTATTAACCCCTGATCCTCTGCTCCCGGAGCCCACCGCCACCTACATTATGTTAATACCCCCTAATCTGCCACCACCTATACCGCCGCCACCTACATTATGTTATTAACCCCTAATCTGCTGCCCTCTACACCGCCGCCACTCTAATAAAGTTATTAATCCCTGTTCCTCTGCTCCCGGAGCCCACCGCCACCTACATTATGTTAATACCCCCTAATCTGCTGCCCCCTACACCGCCATAAACTAAATTAACCTATTAACCCCTAAACCTAACAACCCGCTAACTTTATATTAAATATTAACTAATCCCTATCTTATAATAAATTTAAACTTACCTTTAGATTTAAATTAAACTATATTAAACTAATAATTAACCTATTCTTACTGTTATAATAAAATTACATTAAACTATATTAAATTAATAATTAACCTATTCTAACTTTTATAATAAAATGACATAAAACTACAAATTAAAATAACTATATTCTATATTTAAACACCTAACCCTACTCAAATAATTTAAATCTACACTAAAAATTTACTAAGTTACCAAAAACTAACAACTAAGTTACAAAAAATAACAAACACTGTTATACAAAATAACAAACACTAAGTTACACAAAAAAATAAACAGTAAGTTACAAAAAAGAAAAAAGAAATTATCAAAGCTTTAAACTAATTACACCTAATCTAAGGGTCTATTCCGATTGACTGATTCTATCAGCCAATCGGAATCTAAGGGACGCCATCTTGGATGATGGATGACGTCATTTAAAGGAACCTTCATTCGTTGGTAGTTGTCGGAAAGAAGCGGATGATCTGCGTCGGATGTCTTGAAAATGGACCCGCTCCGTGCCGGATGGATGAAGATAGAAGATGCCGTCTGGGTGTAGACTTCAGCGCGCTTGGAGGAAGACTTCAGCCGGCTTCTTGGAGGACTTCTTGCCGCTTGGATGAAGACTTCTCCCGGCTTCTTGGAGGATGGATGTCGGATCTTCAAAACTGTAAGTCGATCTTCAGGGGTTAGTGTTAGGATTTTTTAAGGGTTTATTGGGTGGGTTTTATGTTTAGATTAGGGTTTTGGGCTGCAAAAGAGCTAAATGTCCTTTTAAGGGCAATGCCCATCCAAATGCCCTTTTCAGGGCAATGGGGAACTTAGTTTTTTTAGTTAGCTTTTTATTTGGGGGGTTGGTTGTGTGGGTGGTGGGTTTTAATGTTGGGGGGGTTGTTTTTAAAAAAATTTTTACAGGTAAAAGAGCTGATTTATTTGGGGCAATGCCTGCAAAAAGCCCTTTTAAGGGCTATTTGTAGTTTCTTGTAGGTTAGGTTTTTTTTATTTTGGGGGGGGCTCTTTTATTTTCATAGGGCCCTTAGATTAGGTGTAATTAGTTTAAATATTTGATAATTTCTTTTTTATTTTTTGTAACTTAGGCCTAGATTTAGAGTTCGGCGGTAGCCGTCAAAACCAGCGTTAGAGGCTCCTAACGCGGGTTTTTTACGCACTCCGGTATTTAGAGTTTATTTACCGCGACTCAAAATACACCTAACGCTCAACTTTCTACCGCCACCTCAGACCCAGTAGTAAACATATACCGCACAAAAAAACATCCACGAATCACAAAACAAATATTACACAAAGTACACTTACACTCATACAAACACAACACTATCTTTATTTTTCGGAATTGTTATTTTTTCTTTAAAATACAAAGGATTAAAGTTGCGAGATCTCGGGTGTTTGAAAAAAATCCACACAAATCCATTTTCCCATTGACTTACATGGACATACGGGAAAAGACCCTCATATACCTACATCTAACGAATAACATTATCACAAACATACACTCATCGATGCATACAAACAATATACACCACATTACATACACAAAATATTTATTTATTACAAAAAGAACACGATTTAGTTACTTTTTCACACAAGCTCATGACGTCACTCACTTTACGAGGAAAACCAGTCTTAGAAAAAAAAATATAGAAATCTTTGGAGCCTCCATTGACTTCTATTGGGAAGACGTGCTCGTGCACGCGAAACCCTCATTTCCCTAACGCACGCAAATAGCGTAGACGGAAAAACTCCAAATACCAGCGCTAGAAAATACATGCTTTTATGCGTTAGACCCAGCTATGATAAATAGATCAAGAAATGACTATTTCCCTATGGTGGATTTATGTTTTTTAATATTAAATATTCACCACACCATAAATATTTTTAACACTTTTAGATTACATCAACTACAAATCCCCATCACTAGTAACACATTATTATTTCAATAAAATTACATTTACAATTAAAATAAAATTCAATACACATTTCTGGATTCACAAACACTACACAATGGGAAACATCTCTCATTTACCTTTATTATTGCATTTCTGTTATTCAACTCATATGCTTGCAGCAACTGCATATCTACATAGGCTTAACACATGATCACTCATGGATGCACATACATTACTTTTAACATTCACTCATACATGTGCATTCAAATGATGGGGGAAAAACACATTACATTCTCTCGAGGAATCACAAAACACAACATATGGATTTTACTGTACTTTTAACATCATGATTCCATCACCAGAAACCATTAGGAATTACCTACAACAAGAACATCATTACACCAGATTACAGATGTCACTTTATGGGAAGGAACAACAATGCCAGACCGCTATATAGAAGTCAGCATATGTGGGACACAATCACAATATATACGTACATGTACATAACACGCATCACCCATCACGCAACCACAAAGCACACATTTAGATTTTATTCAGCACACAATAACAATGTAGCACAATACAACAACACAATGAGGATTTCACAACTACATAGGCAGGTTAATAATATCATGACGTCATTACAAGATTCAACCATACACATCACAGATTCACCACTGTACCGCCCCTTTAGGAACTTTAACACTCAATACTACAATACAACATATACGTAAAACACACTTTTGAACAGCATTATTATGGAGATTTCAATGGGACAATTCAGAAATATTGTCAGATCGCACATCAATTATATATATAATACTACAGATGGCAGCCGGAAGTTATTCAGTATTCGTGCAATTTTTATGGGACGCATACAATATCGTCAGATCGAAAATCACTTATATATATAATACTACAGATGACAGACGGGAAGTTCGGAATTATTATTGCGATTTTAAAGGGACGCGTACAATATTCACATCTCGGCAATCACTTATATATACAATACTACAGATGACAGCCGGAAGTTATTCAGTATTAGTGCGATTTGAAAGGGACGCGTACAATATTCACATCTCGGCAATCACTTATATATACAATACTACAGATGACAGCCGGAAGTTATTCAGTATTAGTGCCATTTGAAAGGGACGCATACAATATTGACATCTCGGCAATCACTTATATATACAATACTACAGATGACAGCCGGAAGTTATTCAGTATTAGTGCCATTTGAAAGGGACGCATACAATATTGACAGCTCGGCAATCACTTATATATACAATACTACAGATGGCAGACGGGAATTTCGGAATTATTATTGCGATTTGAAAGGGACGCGTACAATATATTACAGCTCGGCAATCACTTATATATACAATACTACAGATGGCAGACGGGAAGTTCGGAATTATTATTGCGATTTTAAAGGGACGCGTACAATATTGACAGCTCGGCAATCACTTATATATATAATACTACAGATGGCAGACGGGAAGTTCTGAATTATTATTGCGATTTTAAAGGGACGCATACAATATTGACAGCTCGGCAATAACTTATATATACAATCCTACAGATGGCAGATGTTCCTTTATCATTTACAAACAATATTGCAGCAACATTGATCGATCACATTCGATGCACATTATACACAACTATGCACTTTCATTCATGTTAGCCTGGACGTGTGCTTGTTACTATAACATCGCGTTTAGGAAATATTGATTACGCATATGAACAAACATTACAAACATGCACTGTATGTGTGATATTTGACACTTTCACATTGAGAATCATTGTTTGAAACTAACATTTCAGCAAACAACAAATAAACGCCCACTGTGAAAGCATTCGCGCCGCTCACATACAAACAGGTGAATACAATCAGCAATCATTACAAACTCACTACCATTGGACTAATTGTACTATAAATCCCCCAAACAACATGGCCAATGCATCACTTGTGATCCACATCAGATCAAGTGCTTACCTTGTTACGCTGTTTTGAAAGATGGATGACGATGACATGGTAGACGCTGCTGGTGGTGCTATTGGCGAACTAGCTGTTGGTCGAATCAGGCAGCCTCGGCGGCTCAGACCGAGACGAAGGGGTCGTCTGGTTCGAGGTCCTCGTGTCTACAGGGTGAGACCCACCTTGGAAAACATGAGTGACTTTGAGGTTTTTGATAAGTATCGGCTCGATCGCGAACAGCTCATTGGCCTTTACGAGCTTCTTAAACCTCATTTGGAGCCACGTATACAAATAAGGACTGCTGTTCCCCCCATGAGTAAGATGCTAAGCTGTCTATACGTCCTGGCCTCCGGGAGTTTTCAATCCGGAGAACTGTACATGCATGGCCTGGCTCAAGGTACATTCTCTGGGGTGTTTGATAACTTTCTGAACGCCATGGTACGTATCAGTAAGCAATACATAGGATTCCCACAGAATGATGGTGATTGGAGGCGCCTGAAGCGGGAATTCTTTGATATTGCTCAATTGCCCAATGTCTTGGGAGCCATTGATTGTACCCACATTGCGCTGCGTGCTCCAATTGATGACTTGCCCTTCAGAAATCGCAAACATTTTCATAGCCTCAACGTGCAGTATGTTTGTGACGCACGGATGAGGATTATGCATGTGTATGCGAATTTTGGAGGTGCTTGTCATGATGCCCGCATCCTCTCTCTGTCGTCCCTGTGGAGACAGTTTGAGGAAAGACAAATGCCCCCTGGTTATCTCGTTGGTGAGTATTTGTGCACAACATGGTTAATTATTTTGACAATTGCCCCTGTATTTTTTAACTGTTAGCGTCATGTTCAGCTATAGGATTAAATTTAACCATTTGTTATTTACCGACGCTAATGTCTATTTTTATTGAAATGCAGATATGTAGCATGTCTTACATTAAGTGTTCAGATAGAGAATGCAATGTAAACATGTAGTTAGCATTTTACACAAGGTTTGTTTTAGGAGAAATACGCATATGTAGCATGTCTTAGATGAAATGGCAATATATTATCTCATGCAATTTAACCCTGTCATTGTCTTTTTCTGCTAATGTCTATTTTTATTGAAATGCAGATATGTAGCATGTCTTACCTTAAGTGTTCATATAGAGAATGCAATGTAAACATGTAGTTAGCATTTTACACAAGGTTTGGTTTAGGAGAAATACGCATATGTAGCATGTCTTAGATGAAATGGCAAGATATTATCTCATGCAATTTAACCCTGTCATTGTATTTTTCTGCTAATGTCTATTTTTATTGAAAAGCAGATATGTAGCATGTCTTACCTTAAGTGTTCATATAGAGAATGCAATGTAAACATGTAGTTAGCATTTTACACAAGGTTTGGTTTAGGAGAAATACGCATATGTAGCATGTCTTAGATGAAATGGCAATATATTATCTCATGCAATTTAACCCTGTCATTGTCTTTTTCTGCTAATGTCTATTTTTATTGAAAAGCAGATATGTAGCATGTCTTACCTTAAGTGTTCATATAGAGAATGCAATGTAAACATGTAGTTAGCATTTTACACAAGGTTTGGTTTAGGAGAAATACGCATATGTAGCATGTCTTAGATGAAATGGCAATATATTATCTCATGCAATTTAACCCTGTCATTTTATTTTTCTGCTAATGTCTATTTTTATTGAAATGCAGATATGTAGCATGTCTTACCTTAAGTGTTCATATAGAGAATGCAATGTAAACATGTAGTTAGCATTTTACACAAGGTTTGGTTTAGGAGAAATACGCATATGTAGCATGTCTTAGATGAAATGGCAAGATATTATCTCATTCAATTTAACCCTGTCATTGTCTATTTCTGCTAATGTCTAGTTTTATTGAAATGCAGATATGTAGCATGTCTTACCTTAAGTGTTCATATAGAGAATGCAATGTAAACATGTAGTTAGCATTTTACACAAGGTTTGGTTTAGGAGAAATACGCATATGTAGCATGTCTTAGATGAAATGGCAATATATTATCTCATGCAATTTAACCCTGTAATTTTATTTTTCTGCTAATGTCTATTTTTATTGAAATGCAGATATGTAGCATGTCTTACCTTAAGTGTTCATATAGAGAATGCAATGTAAACATGTAGTTAGCATTTTACACAAGGTTTGGTTTAGGAGAAATACGCATATGTAGCATGTCTTAGATGAAATGGCAAGATATTATCTCATTCAATTTAACCCTGTCATTGTCTATTTCTGCTAATGTCTAGTTTTATTGAAATGCAGATATGTAGCATGTCTTACCTTAAGTGTTCATATAGAGAATGCAATGTAAACATGTAGTTAGCATTTTACACAAGGTTTGGTTTAGGAGAAATACGCATATGTAGCATGTCTTCGATGAAATGGCTAGATACAGATTTAGATATAATTTTTTTTTTTTTTTTTTATGTTTCTGACAACTTTTAATATGGATTATGGTTTTTAAAAAATATATTTATACAACAATATACTAGTTTAAGTATTCTGTTTGAATTATGTTCTGTTCTAAATTTATAGGTGATTCTGGGTACATGAGCCGGCCTTGGCTCATTACCCCCTTGCGTAGCCCAACTGATGTGTCTGAGGAGCGCTACAATAGGGCTCATAAGAGAACCAGGGCGGTGGTTGAAAGGATGTTCGGGCTCCTGAAGATGAGATTCAGGTGCCTGGACCGTTCTGGAGGAGCACTCCAGTACAACCCAAAGAAGGTGGCTAAGATCGTTGTAGCCTGTAGCGTCCTGCATAATATTGCACAGCGGGCTGGGATGCTGCAGGCCGTCCCGGTGGACAGAGACCTCCTCAGAGATGAGGAGGATGATCCTGTTCTAGAGGGGGAATTCCAGGACGAGGGACTTGATGTCAGAGCAGACGTCATCAACCGCCACTTTAGACGGTAAATAATAGAAGTTACACTGGAGTATTTTCAATAGATGTGAACTCTAGGGAAATGACAAGTAGAGAATTGTGCAAACATGTTAGTATTGATAAAATGTTATAATAATATTTATTTCTCATAATATAGGTGATGCTCTGGGCATTGGGTCCTATAGCGAGTCTTTGCCACCTGGTTTTTATAGAGGACATCAGATGGTAAGTAGAAATGTATGGACTGTTGCTGGCATGATTTGTACACAAATACATAATATGGCATAAATTTTTAAAAATATAACTTTGTTTACACATTACTTATGTACATAATCAGAAAGGGATACTCTAGAATGACTATGGTTCAATGTCACACAGAGGTTTGTTCTGCTCAATATGACTCATCTTCACACTTGATAGAAAATAACACAGGTTCATACACAGGCTTAGTAAGCTAGTGATAGATATTTATTATGAAATGGGGGGTGGGAGAGGGGTACAGAACTGATTCACACACTTGTATGAAATCTTTATATATAATTTCTTACATTAGGGAGATGACTTAATATAAAGACTGAAAGGGAACAATTTGAAGCCTGACAGTGAAGATTTCCAAGACTGACAGTGGGGAAAAAGCCAAGATTGAAATTGAAGTATACCAATGGGATCATGTCTGGCATATTTAAATTCTGCTGACCTTGAAAACCATACAAAGACATGTTCACATGGTAAGTGCAAACTATTTGATAGAATAAGGCTGTGGAGACATCCTATTGGAGACACTTAGATGATTTTCTATTTTGTAGATGGTATTTCCCAGTCCTCTATTTAATGAACTGATGAATAAGACACCTATTGAAGATCAACTGTTTACCCCTGAATTGACATTCAAAGACCATGCATTGTCCAGGTTGGTGTACCAATGCATGCTAGTGAAGACTGTAGAATATTAGTAGCTTACATACATTAGTCATATTTAGTTCTTAATTAGATATTTAGGGATCACAATCAGACACTTAGATGATTTTACTTTTTTAGATGGTATTTCCCAGTCCTCTATTTAATGAACTGATGAATAAGACACCTATTGAAGATCAACTGTTTACCCCTGAATTGACATTCAAAGACCATGCATTGTCCAGGTTGGTGTACCAATGCATGCTAGTGAAGACTGTAGAATATTAGTAGCTTACATACATTAGTCATATTTAGTTCTTAATTAGATATTTAGGGATCACAATCAGACACTTAGATGATTTTACTTTTTTAGATGGTATTTCCCAGTCCTCTATTTAATGAACTGATGAATAAGACACCTATTGAAGATCAACTGTTTACCCCTGAATTGACATTCAAAGACCATGCATTGTCCAGGTTGGTGTACCAATGCATGCTAGTGAAGACTGTAGAATATTAGTAGCTTACATACATTAGTCATATTTAGTTCTTAATTAGATATTTAGGGATCACAATCAGACACTTAGATGATTTTACTTTTTTAGATGGTATTTCCCAGTCCTCTATTTAATGAACTGATGAATAAGACACCTATTGAAGATCAACTGTTTACCCCTGAATTGACATTCAAAGACCATGCATTGTCCAGGTTGGTGTACCAATGCATGCTAGTGAAGACTGTAGAATATTAGTAGCTTACATACATTAGTCATATTTAGTTCTTAATTAGATATTTAGGGATCACAATCAGACACTTAGATGATTTTACTTTTTTAGATGGTATTTCCCAGTCCTCTATTTAATGAACTGATGAATAAGACACCTATTGAAGATCAACTGTTTACCCCTGAATTGACATTCAAAGACCATGCATTGTCCAGGTTGGTGTACCAATGCATGCTAGTGAAGACTGTAGAATATTAGTAGCTTACATACATTAGTCATATTTAGTTCTTAATTAGATATTTAGGGATCACAATCAGACACTTAGATGATTTTACTTTTTTAGATGGTATTTCCCAGTCCTCTATTTAATGAACTGATGAATAAGACACCTATTGAAGATCAACTGTTTACCCCTGAATTGACATTCAAAGACCATGCATTGTCCAGGTTGGTGTACCAATGCATGCTAGTGAAGACTGTAGAATATTAGTAGCTTACATACATTAGTCATATTTAGTTCTTAATTAGATATTTAGGGATCACAATCAGAAAAAGGAATACATATTATAGTTGATATAGAGGTATTTGAATGGACATGAAATATTACATTTATGTTCAGCATACATATATTGTTTACATGTGATATACATTATTATGTATAAATTTAATTTTTGAAATTTAAATATTATTTTTAATCAACAATATAATGGTGTATGTATTTCATTAATTTAAAATGAATGTAATGATTATCTTTAAAAAATGTTGATCAAAGTTAGAGCATAGACACCATATGATTTTAAATGTATTTTATGAATATTTTACAACGTGTGTATTAACTTTGTTCCATTTTTATTATTTGTCATTTCAGATTGGCATCTGATGACTTCATGGAATATTTATTTATTTTCTATTAAATATATATTTTTTTTTTAGCAGATTCTAATATATATCAATATAATCTGTAAATAAATAAAACTTTGACTCCCATGACTGGTAGTTGGCTATTTGACAAGCACATGCATAAGAGAAAATAATGCATTAATAGTAGAAAATAAAATTCTTCAGAGAATATTAAAAGATATATTTTAACATTAATTGGGGAGTCATATTCTTCAATGCTTTTATATTGAAAAAGTATATATTAAAAATATTTAGGATATGTATTAATATTATGATTGTTTTAACATTTAATAAGGTGAAGTGGTTCAATTACATGAAAGTGACAGTGTTGTTGAATGTAAAAAGAATTGTATAAGATCATGTATCTTCCTTAGGTATCTCAAAACATTATTAGAAAATATTTTACAATTATTACATTTATAAATGGTAGGTCATTTAACTTTATAATTTTTAATAATTAGTTATTGGATGCCAGGTTAATCTATGTAATTTTCTAGTGGAGTCATTTAACTATACTTAGTAATATTATGTATTTATTACAATCTTACCTCTTGGGTTAGACATCAAATATCTATATAGAATGTAATTTCCCCTTTAGTTTATTTTGTCAATGTTAAATAAAAATACAATATGTTTGGGTCCTTAAAGGGGTCATTCAAAATGTATATTTTGTATACATTGTTACAAATATCATACAAGAATTTAAACATATTTAGAATGTACTATAGAATTACATTCAGTCTTTAAATATACTTGTTAAAATAAAAATAAATGCACATATCTTAGTGAATGATATAAGGCATCTATATGCAAACAACAATCAGCATCAAAATAGCCTATGTAGAGATGTATTTAATCCACGAATATATATAATTACAATATAATGATTGAATAACAAAACATATTAAGTTGGTCAAATATAAGATTATGATACAAAATGCATACATAACATATAGCTTAATGTCCCTCTACGCTGAAGGCTAAAAAATACCTCATTTAATAAATATATTTCAGTCAGTGTGTAAAACAATCTAGAAGTTAATCTAAATTTGCTTTACTCATATGTTAGACTCATTTAGCAAAAGGAAGGTGCCTAGGTTTATGATATATTAAGCATTATTGTGAAATGTTTATTTAAAGGGACATGAACTCAAAATATACTTAAAGGTAGCCATTTAAAAAAACAATGATTTATACATTCTGAATGAGTATTCTATTTTAATCAACTTTAAAACTTGTCTCATATTATGAATGCTCATTGTGATGTTGCTATCATTACTTTAGAAATAAGGCAGTAAATAGCTAATTTATTTGCTTCAGTACTCTGGACAGAACTTGATTTTTTGGAATAATTGATGCAACAATCGTCAAGGACAACCCAGGTTTTTATTAAACAATTGTCCGTAATATAAAATATCATTATTGATTTTCAAAGAAACATAACAAGATAACTTAACATTTGATAATCGTATTAAATAATAAAGTTGATTAACATTTAATGCTCAATCACCAATGGTAAATTTGTTTGGACAGTGTCCCTTTAAGAGCTTGAAATAGTGTATTTACTTCTCTTCCTATCTTGACATACTTTGCTTGAAAAGCATATCGAGATAGGCTCAGTAGATGAAGATTGGTGGATGCACAGAGATGCCTTATGTGATTGGCTCAACCATGTGCATTTAAATTTCTTATGTTGAGGATATATAAATACTAAGAGAAAATGATTTACATTTTAAAGTCTAAACAATCTTCTATCTCTACAGATCATTTGATACAATTGTTTGTAATGTCTCTTTAAAACTAAAGACGCCATTGCACAATAACATATATGAGCACTTCAGAGAAATACAAGCTCGAGGTTTATTTGCGAATAACAAAGCTGTAGTTTAACATTTATAAACAGATTATCAAAGTTACTGACATTCTTCCCGGAATTTTAACATTAATAAATATTGCGTGGGAAACGCATCTTCAAACACCAGATTAGCATATTTAAACATTAGTGTAATGTCACGCAATAGCACACAATCAATGTGCATTATAAATACATTTAATAGAGCAATGTCAATACTTCACAATCAATTTATTTAAAGAACAATAAAGACATACAATATTAAATGTGTATTTGTATTAAAGAAACAGACCGTTATTAAACCGAGAAATGTCTACAACATTAATAATGTGACAGGATGAGATTTTAAAGAGTATTTAATCATTAATATTTCACGGATCACGGATATTAAATCTGCGTCACACATATCCGCATGACAGGCCCATGAGTTACAAATAAGTCTACATGAAAAATGAAGTTACAGCACCACCAAGCGGTATGTGTAAGGAAGTTACTAAGATATGAAACATTAAGGAACGGCCAATCAGAGTTCATCACACAAACACAACTTGAGTCAGGATGGTCTCACAGACATTATAACAATATTTCAAACTTTTATCCAATCAGATGTACAGATAAATTGTCCCATGGTGCATCTCATGTTTACTTCACCATATAAAAGTCCATTACACGTTGCCATCTTTGTCAGTTCTCTAATGCCTGCAGGCAGTCTTATATATTAATATTATTATAATATATTTAGTAGCCAACCGAGCAGGCATGTCAGTTCCCAGGTTCACCAAGGAGGAGAGCGCTGCACTGGTCCACGCCGTCAAGGACTTTTATCCCCAGCTGTTTGGGAACAAGAGGAGCTCGACAGATGCGCCTGTTAAGAAGGCCCTCTGGGAGTCTATCACCAATGCGGTTAGATTGGTGTGTGACGTCCAGAGGACCCAGGATCAGATCATGAGGAGATTCGGAGATATGAGGTTGCGTTTATCGAAAAAAGTCAACCTCATAAGGGACTGGGTACAAGCCCGTAAAAGAGGGGGCCAAAGAAAGGCCCCGCGGAAACTGTACCTACTCCCTTATGAGGTGACTTTATGCGAGCTCCTCAATCTCCGGGTCCCCAAAAGATTTAGATCCTCGCCATCCTCGGCCTCCTCTTCTTCCCTCCCAGCTGCGGGATCTGAAAGTCCTGACGCGGGGGACAGGGCAGATGCTTCTCCGTCCGGTGGCCTGGGAGGACCCGATAGAGAATCTGAACCAGGTAATTATCCAACTTCATATAATATTTATAATGTTAAAAATCCAAAATGTGTATTTAGTCAGATACTAAACCTATACAGATCTCACAACATACACTACATATGATGTTTAGATATCTGATTTTACATTAGTGATACATGAAATTGGAATGATGTTTATTGCGCTCTACAGAATATGCGTCACAGAGCGGAAATCTAATTTCGCATCCACGTTAACATGGGTTTGCGGAAAGTGGCATTGCTTTATACATGTTGGTCAAATGACGGATGCGTAATTCCGCTTGGAATCATTGCGCAATGATCGCGAAAATGGCATTTCTCATCCACGTTAACATGGGTTTGCGGAAAGTGGCATTGCTTTATACATGTTGTTAAAAATTAAATGGAAAATCTTAGATTAGTGAAGAATACAGTATTCTTATTTTAAATATTATATCTAATAAAAAACGAATAATACTAATAAATTATAACATATGGCCATCAATTGATGATTATGTAATAACAAGCATATATTCTTAAAGATACAGTAAACAACACAACTGATTGAAAATAAGAGTCCAGGATATATTTATCATTCATTTAATTGCGGAAACTATTAACTCATGGGACTACCAAAGGATTAATATTTTTCTATTGATTTGTTATTAATGTAAATATTTTAAACATGGCATGATTAGTATTAATGATATGCAATCCTCATTTAATATATTACAGATATGGATGTGGCTGCTGGATCCTCAAGCCAGGGCTTGTCACAGTATGGTATGTCTCATTTTAATTGACATTTGTCTTAGAAACATGGAATGAACATTACATACTAAATACACATTGTTCTATATTTATATGTAATGTCTATTTAATAGATGAAAATTATATAATTATTCGGATATACTTAAATAACATATTTGATTTTAATTGCATGCTCAATACCATTCATTACATCAACATATGGAGTAGATAATTCATTAACAAACAACAACATTGTGGAATCTATTTAATTTTAGATTAAAGGGATACTGAACTACAATTATTAATATTGTCTTTCACATACAGTATGCAATATTAATAAACATAAAATATAATACTATCATCATATGTGACATATTCTATTGCTAAATGTATTTTAAAATAAATAAAGTACGTTTATGTGCATCTAAATATTTGTTGACCAACCTGGGTTTATATTGATGATTGGTGGATACCTTCAACAAACAATATTTATTGAATCCAATATTCCTTATCTGCCTTTAAGATTAATATCGAACAACATTCGAATTATAATAGGAGTCAATGTTAAATCATTTTTTACAGTTTGAACATAGAAATCAATTATTTAAATTAATCATGTCAGTGTCCCTTTAAGACAAAATAGATTCATTCATCATTACATTATTTTTATTAAAAACTATTGATATATAAATCTAATTATCTGTTGGAGTTACTTTATATATATCTGCATACTCTAACAGCACCATGATTACATATTTGTAATAATAAAGTTTGTTATGTATTGTGATAAATATGTGTTGTGTCCTAAACAAGATTACTGTACATTGAAAAAATGGCTCGATGTGACACATGTTTGTTTAGATTTGTCAACAGATGCTCCTCAATATGTGGTTTGTGTGTATTCTTGTAACTTCTTAAGGACATATGACGGAATTATTCCGTCATAAAACAATTGAGCTAAGTGAAAGCTGTGTCCTTAAATGGTTAAGAACATTGATCATTGGGTATATTTAGATATGCAATAGCAGCATCTGAGATGAATTTGATGTCTAATGTAGTCTGACATTAAACATATGTTGAATACAGATATGTTTACAGAATCCCCTTGATTCAATCAAGCATTTTCTGGTGTAATGACTGCTCTATTCTTCACATTTTAAAGTTGATTAATGTTAAAATTCTAGACAGATGTGATTTAGTGATATCCAAAATGTGTTTAATAATATATATCTATATCATTCATAGAGAGAGTTGGTGTGGGGAGCCCACAGGAATCCAGCAGTGACATAGAGCCGCCTTTGCGGTCTCCTGGTAAGTCCATTGACTCATTTATATGTAATTGAAGGTGTATTGCTAATCAATATTATGATCATGATTCCGATGAAGCATAACATTATAAAAAATCATAGAATTTATCTTCTGATTATATATTTATTTTTTATATTGAGCGATTAATAATTTCTACTTTATTATTCTACACATTTGTTATTCATAAGATGTCTAACATATGTTTTTTTAAATTTTTTTTTTTTAACAACAGTCATCAAGTGATACACACATGAGAAATCTTAAATGTTCTATGTACTATGCTTTTATGAATTTATCATTAAGACAAACAATACATTAATATTCTGATTTATTGACAATAACAAATCTATTGTCATTTGTATGCTCCATCAAAATGATGTAAATCATAACTTTGTGTGTGTATATCTTTAATGCAACATTGATGTGCGTATTTGAGCAACAGTAACATATGTTATAATATCTGATCTTAAGGTGTACACAACATGTTATGTTTTACAGAGATTGATGTCACATGTGGGATGGAGGAGGAAGAGGCTGCCTTGGAGTCTGATGGTATGTGAAATATATCTATCATGTTTCCAACATGTTTCTTTTTTTGAAATCATTTTATTGAAGACATTCAAAGTCTACAGCTTTTTCCCTTTAAAAAGGAATATTATTTGTCTGTTCAAATACACTACTGCCCCCTTTCTATATCAGGCAGCATGAAAATCTGCTTGTATATATTTTTTTAAGAATATATAATTCATGCCATCATTATGTCACATGCATATTCCATGCCAAAACACAATAATAAGTTTCACATTGTACAGACAGTCATTGAGATTCATCTGAGTGCCTATATAGATACCATATCCTCATTTCAGAATAGTTTACAGATTCAAACACACTTCGAGGTATATTGAAAACATAATCAATTTTAAATGCGTTGATTTGATGTCAGGATGTATGAGATGTTAATATATTTATTTTACATTTTCAGATGGATCCACCACTTCTGGTCATCTGGATTCCGCCCCTGCCCAGTCACAGACCCCTCCCCGTGCACACACCCCTGACCATGGCCACACCTCTGCACACACCCAGAGCCCTTCCCATCACCAAACCCATGACCATGCCCCGACCACTGCCAGCCCTTCCCATATTTCATATCCTGTCCCTCCCAAAAAACGCCCATACACCCCCCTTCGCCGCTCTCCCCGTATTCTGGCCCGTACAGCTGCCCAGACCCAAACTCCCCACTCCCCAGCTGTACGGCCTACCCTGGAGCAGCAGCTCACCACTCCCCAAGCCATTCCCATCCCTCCCCGAGCCAATCCCATCCCTCCCCCCTGTTTAAACCTTCATTGTCCTGGGTGTCAGATTGTCCTTCCCAGGCACAGCTGTAAGTATCATTCTAAATACACTTTATAAGATACTTAAAGGTACAGTGAAGTTAAATTGGTTAAATTGTGATTCAAATCCAGCATGCAATGTTAAGCCAATGTATAATAGAATACTCTTATGAATTATTCGTCATTCTCTTGATATATTAATTGAAAACAACTTATTCCTATAATTAGTTTAAACAATAAAATAAATGTGGCCATCATTTCTTTATTGTTGGATGAATGTATCCATCAACCAGCATGCACAAACAAGGTTCATCAACAAATATTGGCTTCCATAAAAACCAACATTCTTGCATTCAAAATATAGCTTGACAATTAAAACATATAATGAATATGTGTAATTTCTAAAGATTTGTCATGTCATGCTCTATCTGAATCAGTCCATTAAATATTTAGGTTCAGTGTCCCTTTAATTGGATATCACTACATATACCAAACACCACTACTTGGATACAAAATTTTATGTCCAAATGTGGATACATTATCTCTTGTCTAACCCAGTGGGAATGTAATTTCTTCTGGTTGCTATGTTTACACAGCTTGTCCTCAATGCCAAAATGTTTAAGGATATGTGTGCCTACCACAGTCTAAATTGAATTTTTAAATTGCTAATGTAAGTACAATGTAAATCCTTTAACAAGATTTGATACACTCAAGCTGTATAAGTGGATCATCTAAAACCAATTAAAGGGTTCAACATGTTTGAGTAACATGAGCCTTTAATGATTTCTGTCTGTCTGAATAACCTAATTCATGTGTAAAGAATATATGAAAAATAATTGATGTAAATAATTATTTGTCTTTATGATGACAATGTATGTATTAAAATCTTTTATTCTGTTGTGTAATTATCCTTAATATTAATTTTTATTTTATTTTAGGCTGTGACTCAGCATGGCTCATGCTAGAAGGGATAGCAAGAGTAGAGCAGGCCGTGTTGAGGAACGCAGCTGTCCTGAGAGGGATGAACGACACCATGCAGGCCCAGCTCCGGGTTCAGGACTTGACTCTGCGTGAAATTATGCAATTACGTTCAAGGCCTGAATCTGGAGCTGGACATGCACAGGACAATGAAGAGGATGACCAGTAAGTGGAGGATCTGGATATGCTCCATGGTGGCAGATAATAATCCTCTGTCCACATGTTGAATTTGTATTTATATTGTTGCCATTTGGCCTTTTTATCAGTTTTTTGTTGTGCCTGTTGCACTCTTTTACCTTGTCATGTGTCTCCAATGAGGCTATGCTGGCCCTTGGCAACTCTCTTCATGGACTGTGATGCACTGTGTTACCTTGCCATGTGTCTCCAATGGGGCTATGCTGGCCCTTGGCAACTCTCTTCATGGACTGTGATGCACTGTGTTACCTTGCCATGTGTCTCCAATGGGGCTATGCTGGCCCTTGGCAACTCTCTTCATGGACTGTGTTGCACTGTGTTACCTTGTCATGTGTCTCCAATGGGGCTATGCTGGCCCTTGGCAACTCTCTTCATGGACTGTGATGCACTGTGTTACCTTGTCATGTGTCTCCAATGAGGCTATGCTGGCCCTTGGCAACTCTCTTCATGGACTGTGATGCACTGTGTTACCTTGTCATGTGTCTCCAATGGGGCTATGCTGGCCCTTGGCAACTCTCTTCATGGACTGTGATGCACTGTGTTACCTTGTCATGTGTCTCCAATGAGGCTATGCTGGCCCTTGGCAACTCTCTTCATGGACTGTGATGCACTGTGTTACCTTGCCATGTGTCTCCAATGGGGCTATGCTGGCCCTTGGCAACTCTCTTCATGGACTGTGATGCACTGTGTTACCTTGTCATGTGTCTCCAATGGGGCTATGCTGGCCCTTGGCAACTCTCTTCATGGACTGTGATGCACTGTGTTACCTTGTCATGTGTCTCCAATGGGGCTATGCTGGCCCTTGGCAACTCTCTTCATGGACTGTGATGCACTGTGTTACCTTGTCATGTGTCTCCAATGAGGCTATGCTGGCCCTTGGCAACTCTCTTCATGGACTGTGATGCACTGTGTTACCTTGTCATGTGTCTCCAATGGGGCTATGCTGGCCCTTGGCAACTCTCTTCATGGACTGTGATGCACTGTGTTACCTTGTCATGTGTCTCCAATGAGGCTATGCTGGCCCTTGGCAACTCTCTTCATGGACTGTGATGCACTGTGTTACCTTGCCATGTGTCTCCAATGGGGCTATGCTGGCCCTTGGCAACTCTCTTCATGGACTGTGATGCACTGTGTTACCTTGTCATGTGTCTCCAATGGGGCTATGCTGGCCCTTGGCAACTCTCTTCATGGACTGTGATGCACTGTGTTACCTTGTCATGTGTCTCCAATGGGGCTATGCTGGCCCTTGGCAACTCTCTTCATGGACTGTGATGCACTGTGTTACCTTGTCATGTGTCTCCAATGGGGCTATGCTGGCCCTTGGCAACTCTCTTCATGGACTGTGATGCACTGTGTTACCTTGTCATGTGTCTCCAATGAGGCTATGCTGGCCCTTGGCAACTCTCTTCATGGACTGTGATGCACTGTGTTACCTTGTCATGTGTCTCCAATGGGGCTATGCTGGCCCTTGGCAACTCTCTTCATGGACTGTGATGCACTGTGTTACCTTGTCATATGGCTCATATATTCCTTATTTTTACAAGATTATTTATAAACGTTGTGTATGTTTTCTTACATACTAATAAAATAAATTTTATTTCACAAATCTTTGTCCTCATTCTTCCTGTTATTTTTTGCAAGCTCTAGTTTATGTTGTTTATCCTTAAAGGGACCTAACAAATCTATTTGTTATAATGAAATCATATATGTAAGACAATAGTAAATGACTTTAAGATTAACATCTCCAATGTAATCTTATTATTTGTGTTTATATTATTTTCTCTTAGCTCTATCATTGCCTGATTATGATTAGCAGAGTAATTTCTTTATATATGTATATATATTTTTGTATTTGTGTATATATGTATATTTAAATGTTCATATCCATGTGTGTATTTATAAACTCTGCATGAATTGATGCACCTTTACCAAATGATCTGAGTATTGATACAATGATATAATCCCTGTAAAGTGTTCATTTTATTTAAATAGTATTGACTATGTGTATGCTCTTTTTAAAAACAAAATAATGTCCCTTTAAGTGATGTTGATCACTATTGTAAATGAATGTATTTCCATTTGTAAAGCGTTTTTGTCCTTTTTACAAGAACAAGGACATATAGTTTTATTAATAAACAATCTTATTGTAATGTTGACAGCACCTGTATTTCATTTTCAAATCTATATTATTGTCAAAGTGTAACCAAATCAATCTCTGTGTGTAATACAAATAATGTAGATGATGAATATTAGTTAACTAATATGTTAACAAAATACATCTCCTCCCATATATGGCTATAGGTAGGCTGACCATAATTAAACTTGAATAAATGACACGTTTAATCAATACATGTATAACTATTGTTATTCAACAACAATCCAAAGATATCTTAAAACATCAATGGCATATGTATTTCTCATGTGTATCTTTTAAATGTTAAAGATATACACCATAGCTATAGTTCAAGGGACAGTCAAGTCCGAAAAGATGATTCATAATTTGGTGACATTCCTAGATAGCAATCTACACACATACTAGTTCCTAAAATATAAATACGTTTCTTAATGATATGCCAAGATGTCACTGAGTCCTTGTATTGTCTGCGGTTTTTCAGCGATCTCGGATGCGCCATGTTGCTTAAGACGTCACCTGCCAGGCTGTCCAATGATTCCTTGTATTGACTGACGTTCTTACGTGATCAGGAATATGCCTTTTATTGGATTGCGTTTTGACGCGATCAAGGATGCGCCTTTTTTTTTTGGGCGTTCTTACGTGATCAATAATGTGCCTTTCATTGGATGGCGTTCTTACGTGATCAAGGAAGCGCCATGTTAAGACGGCACATGTAAAGTTAAAAAAACGTGTGATTGGATTGCGTAGTCCCGCAATATTTGTGCACGTTAAAAACGTTTGTGACTGCATGCAATTTTAAAAAGCTTGCGAATATGTATTATTTGCATCATGTTACATTGTTGACCCGTAGCTGATAAAGACCAACACATTCTCTTTTGCTGGATGTCTGGTTGAATCAACGAACGAAAGCAAAATGTTTTCATGCATAGGATATTTCTAGGCAAGTGCAAATCTCTACAGTCCATGTTTAATATGTTTGTCAACAATGTTCCTTTTTCTTAAAAATTAATGTTGTGTTTAATGTTGAACATATCTAATTAATAAATATGCGCTATTGTGTTTGAATAAAGTAATCAATATGCATTTATCATATGCTAAATATATGATGCCGACTTCTTCTAAATGTAATTTCGTTGTATATTTTATGAAAGGTTCATTAGACACTCACATTATAAATAAAAATATTTGATTTTGTCTCTAGTTAGATAGTCCATTGTTTAACCAATAGGTTTATTTTGTCTTGTGTTGTAAGAAAATGTAAGTAATTTTCTTACTCCTCGCAAAGCCAATGAGTTTCATGTGAGTACCATCTCCAGCTTTGTCCAGTTTGTGTAAAGGTTCTTTTCATATGTTAATGATGGGGTATTGTGTTTTACGGTTGTAATGGTGGTTCATCTATATTTAAAATATAGCTAACCCTATTTTATTTGCAAGTGTTTGAAGCTTTTTAATATTGCTATCAGTATATGTTAATCTTGTTGTTTGTAGTAGTGTCTATTACATACAGTTATGTAAAAAATATAGGATACTGTCCCTTGAATGCAAATGTTGTTTTTTTGTATCATGTATGAGATCCACATAGTTTAATCTTCAAATATATTTTTGTTAGCATATTTCACCCCCCCACTCCTAAAAGGACTTTAAACCATATTCATTGTTAAAATAAAAATAGTTACAATAAAATATTAACACAATAATGTCTCTTAAAGAAAATAGACTTTATTTAACACGTCAATATAAATGTGATTTTCAAATATTTTTTTTGACAAAGTACATGTAGATATAGCAACAAGCTTAAAATGTGTTAGCATATGTAATGTTGTTAAAGGGACAGTTTCGAAAAAAAATATTTTTACATTATTCGAAAAGTCAATTCTGTAATAACAAGGATATCAAATGTTTCTCAACAATTGAACATTTGCTATCTAAATTTGCTATCTAAACCTATGAGGTTGGTGTGCTCATTTCTTAAATCTTGAAGAGTGCTTGTAATCATTATACAATTTGAGCACTAGAGGGCATTTGGATAGCATTTGTATATGTAAAATCTTGTGCTCATACAGCATATTATTGACCATGTATTGATCATTGATATCTAAAATGTTGTTATGTCAGAACAACAAATAAGTGGTCATTTTTCATAGTCATAGATACAAGGGTAAGCACATAAGTCACACATGTATTTCTCCATGTTTTGTTGTTTCAAACTTTATAATGCGTAATACAGTGTTTTCTTTGTAATCAATAATTTTCTGACTGTCCCTTTAAGCTGTGTTATTGGCATTCAAACAGTAATATGCCATCATGGATAATTGTTATGGTAATTTAGTTAGCGATTCGGGAAACAGTTTGGACATCACATCACAGAAACCAATCAATATCATGAACAAGGATAGGTATGTGATGATGTGGTTTTCACACACTTATAACCCACACTCTGCAAAGAATCTTCCTCCATGGACCCGGTCCCATAGATGTCGATTATATACAGAGTGTGGTCCACAAGTGTATGAAAACCACATCATCACATACCTATCCATTACACAAAAAACAAAATTTAAGATTGAAAAAAAAACTTACTTCCTCTTCCTTCCCCTCTTCCCACGGGGCTGAGGCTCTGGGAGAGGCAACTGCCGACTCCGAAGAGTCCTCCTTGGAGCTGTTGTGGGAGGAGTGGAAGGAAGAGTACTGGGACGACCAAGGTGAGGAGTAGATGGCTGAGGAGGAGGAGGAGAAGATGGCTGAGGAGGAGGAGGAGAAGATGGCTGAGGAGGAGGAGGAGTAGATGGCTGAGGAGGAGGATGAGATGGGCCGGCAGGAGGAGATGGCCCAGCAGCAAGAGGCCCAGCAACAAGAGGCCCAGCAACAGGAGGTAGACCAGCATGCGCCTCCCGGAAAAATGTGAACATTTCCTGATGAAGATTGAACATTCTTGTTTGTCCTTCTTGTATTGTATTCAGTATACTGATTATTTCGTTTTGGCCTTGAATTATTTGATTCTGCCCATCAAGTATTCTGCGTCGTCCTTCTATGTTTTCTATCCGGGAGGTACGCATCTGGTCTATGTACTCCAGTAGAACCCGCACCTCCGCTATTTCTTCTTGTTGTGCCTGTTGAACCCGTGCACGGCGGGGTGCCCGTGCACGGTGGAGTGCGGGTCTTTGAGGGACCTCGGGTTCCGCGGCTTCAGCGGCATCCTCCTGTGCTTCCGGGGCCTCTTGATCATCTCCCGTGCGCTGTTCGTCACGGGGGGGCCTCTTCCCTCCGAAGTGGGAATTCCTCACCACCACTCTCATCCCGGGGAGATGCAGGAGGCTGTGCTGCCTCGTCCCCAGACTCTGTATATTAAAAAAAAAATAAAAAAAGAAATGTATATATTAGCATATTTGCAAATAAAGGTTTAAATGACTTAGCTTACGATACAATTACAAATGCAGAATCATTAATCCACTTTGAAATCTAACAAACAATCAATACGATTTCCGCTTTTTCTAAACAGTGTTTGTGATATCTGGTCAATGTGAATGTTTTTGCGTTTGTTTTCAGTCTGTTTAAATGCACACCTAACCTATAGCCTAGATACTGATGTAACCGCTAAGTAATAGAATGCGTGTAAACAGCGTAATAGCATTAATCGGATCCTTAACACATGAAACCCAATGTTTTATCTTTCATGATTTATAAGCATACATTTAGTATCAACTTTCGAATGTACTTTTGTTATCTAATTAGCTTCATTCTCTGGATATTCTTTGCTGAAAAGCATATCTAAATATGTTTATAAGATTCTGATTGTTAGCTGAATATAGCTGCCTCCTGTGATTGTTTCACCGTGTGCATGGCTATTTCTTCATTAAAATATATCTCAAGAATTAATCAAATTAGGTAATATAAGTACATTTGAATGTTTTGTCAAATTGTATTCGCTACCTCAATCATGAAAGTAAATGTTTGCGTATAGTGTCCATTGAAATACATTCGTATGTGAAATTATTGTTAAATGAGCTTACCGTCAGATGAGAGTGGCAGGTTCCCGGTATCGATTCCTCCGATACCGACTACTTCCACCTCGGAGATGCTGGGCCGCAACATTTCCTCCCATCTGCAGTACTCCATTTCAAGGGCAGGGCCGCCACCGGTCCCTGCGGCATGTCGGGCCTCCAGGCTTAACTTTTTTTTAAGTTCAAGTTTACAGTCCCGGTACCGATGTTTGATGGAATCCATATCCCTGTTCCGGCAACCCACTGCATTGACTGCATTCCGAATCTCGTTCCAGAGCCTCCTCCTGTCAGTCGGGGTAGTCTTCTGGTGCTGCAGCATCCTATACCTGGCCATATAGGCCTCTACGAGGGCCTCCTTCTCCTCCATCGTAAACCTCGCCTCCCTAGTCGCCTTGGCCTTCCCCTGTGACGATGCCCTCTGTTTCCCGGACTGTGAAGCCCTACTCTGACCGCCACTGGGCCCAGCCACTTGGTCATCTTGAACCAAGTGGCTGGGTCCACCCACCGCTTCCACCCCCGCTTCCTGCCCCCCTTCCTGCCCCCCTTCCTGCCCTGTTCCTCTCCCCCTCCCTCTACTCCCCCCTCTACCTGTCCCCTGCCTGGCCTCCATCTCCTCCCTAAACTAAACCCCAAATAATAAAAAAAAAGTGAGTGTGATGAAATGAAAGGGGGTCAAAATAAAGAACTAAAAAGACAAAAAAGGTGCTTAAAGTGTGAGGGATGTAAAAAAAAACAAAGAGGGTAAGGAGTATTTAAATAAACGAAAAGAATAAGACTAAAAGGAGGATATGTAAACTAAATGTAACTAGGGGATGGGTATGGGATGGGTATGGGGTATGGGATAAGAGTAAATGGGATGAAAGGGAATGGGACTACAAGGAATGGGGTATGGAGTGTAGTATGAGGGGGTAGGGGGTATGGAGTGTATGTAGTGTTATTGATAAGTGTATGTATGTATTGAATGTGTTTGCGTGTAAATGTGTTAAGTGTACAGATAAATCACTCGCTCGCTAACTAACACTACTTCTAATTCTCAATAACAAACACTCCCACTAACGCTCACTAACTACCACTAACTGACGCTCACACTAACAACTATCACTAATAACTCCCACTAACTCACTCACGCTCCCACTAACAGACTCTCTCCCACTCCCGCTACCTCCCACTAACTCACTCACTCTCTCACGCTAACACTACCAACTGACTATCTCACGCTAACACTACCAACTGACTCTCTCACGCTAACACTACCAACTGACTCTCTCACACTAACACTAACTCACTCTCAAAAAATCGCAAAATCTCTATTCTTAACTCTCCAAAGACCCACCAGCAACACAGTCAAAGAAGCCCTGCTTGTGTGGTGCTTATATACCCTGTGTAAATGTTTAATGATGTCCCAATTTCCATTGTAATTAGTGTTCAGGTGTGCTTTATTAGCAATTAATATTATTGCAATGTGTATTAGGTGTGTTAATTTGCGCATGCTCATTTTGAGTTGGTATTTGTGGAATGTGTAGAATGCGATGATGTCATAGTGGTCGTTTTCTCTAACATTGTCCAATAGTATTCTTTTTAAATGTGAATTTGCGATGGTGTGTTCTTCGTGAAGTGTTGTATATGTATGTTTTTCATAATATATAATGATATTGAATGCGATTTTTTTTTTTAGTGTATGTATATATTTTTTAATCCTTGTTGTTATTGTGCGATTTTCCGCATCTTAAAGTATATGCGTATTCCACGTATAAATAGTATTAAAACTTCCCCCGCTTGTGAATGTGTAATGCTTGTGTGCTTTGTTGATTGATTGATGTTGTGACATTTGCGGCGTGTTATTGTTGTGCATGATGTGGTATGCGTCATATGACCGAGCTGTGCGTATTTCTCGCGAGATCGAGTGTTAGGTGAAAAAAGCTATTTTTTGCCTTTCCCATTGTTCTCTATGGGAGACTGTCTAACGCGGGCAGGATTACGCGTGTGACATACACGCGTTAGGAGCATCGTTAGATGGTCTTATATTAACTCTAAATACCGGAGTCAAACAATGCCGTGCGTTAGACATAAAACACGCGTGGCGTTAACAGCCCATCTACCGCCGAACTCTAAATCTAGCCGTTAGTGTTTATTTTATTTTTGTAATTTAGTGTTTGTTATTTTTGTAACTTAGTAATTTTTTTTATTTATTTATTTATATCCAACTGAAAGTACATACATAACATAACATGACATCTTCGCACCTCGCAGGGCACAGCATAAAGAAAGAAAAAACAAAAAACAAAATACTATTCCATAATGAAAGCTAGCTTGAACTTATAGGTTTAGTCATATCATTAAATCAAAAATTAAGAACATAAATAAACATCATAGTATGGATGTGATCTATGTACCTGTACTTCAAAGTTGGGGTTTTTATAAGTATTTTTTTTTTTTCCTCAGTTTTTTCCTAAGTCAAAGTACAACATTATTACATATAGGCCCCTGGATATCTTACTCCTATGCTCTGACGGGGGGAGAGGTGGGATAGGGAGAGAAAAGAAGAGAAAAAAAAAACCCCTTCGTCTCAAGATTAAGCAGGCTGCCCAACTACTCAATCTGTTTACCAAATCCCTAATAAAATTATGTGTTTCTGAAAGGAAAGATGAGATGTTCTCTCTCACTAACTGGAAAGCTTTTAATAAACAAAGACCACTTGTTAAAAAACCCCTAATATCTTGGTCACTATTCAAATCAACATTATATTGCTCAAGTACATATTGTTTTTTCAGATAATGTTTTACTTCTACTATACTAGGTACATCCTTTGTCTTCCATTTTCTGAATATCAGACTTCTAACTGCCAGAATTATTGCATTAATTAACTTCCTATGTTGTGGGTATTGCTCATCATCCCACAGACAAACTATCTGTCTTATATTGAGAGTCCCAATAGGGAGTTTCAGAGATTTAGAGACCCAGAAAGCCACCTTGCGCCAGATCTGATTTATCTTAGGGCAATTCCATATCATATGGACCAAATTAGCCCCTAGATAAAAACATTTAGGGCAAGCCTTAAATGATAGATTACCCCATTTATACCCTTTTTCTGGGGTATAGTAACTTCTGTGTAAAAGCTTTACATGAGATTCAATCCAGGTAGAGGATAATGTGCTTTGGGATACCAAATCTAATGATCTTTTTATATGTGAAATACTTATCTCCAGCCCCGGTGTTGTTTTGCCCCATTGTTGAGATATTTCTCTTAAATTAAGGTAATTTAATCTAGAGAGTATTATTTGATAACCTATAGAAATTGAAAAGAGCCCGTTTTTGACCATCATGATCCAGTTCTCGACTTCTCCCCAACTCCAATTCAGCTCAAAATCTTTCAAAAGCCTATTGGCATAATGTCTAATTTGTAAATAGGCATAGAAATCTTTATTGTCTAGATTAAATTCATGCTTTAAATTACTAAATGTCTTAATTGTGGAATTCTCTACATCCAATAACTGAACAATCCTACAGAGTCCTAGGTCCCTCCAGTTCTGAAAAACTTTAGCTTGAGAACCCTCTTGAAATTCTGGATTACCCAGGATCATTTGATATCTCGAGATATTAGTTTTAAGCCCTAGTAAGCTAATAATTTTCCGCCAGGCTAAGATAGGAACATAAATAGATTTAATTTGCTTAATTATCCTAGGACAATTCCTAGACTCACAATGAATTAATGATACTGGTAGATAAGGAAAAACTATACTCTGCTCAAGAGTATTGTTAGTAAAATAGCTTGCACTTACTAACCAATCCAAGACTATCCTGGCTAGAAATGCCAGATTATAAATATGGATGTCAGGAAGCGCCATTCCTCCAAAACTTCTAGCAGAGCAAAGTTTTTTAAATGATATTCTAGATCTCTTACCCTGCCAAATGAACCTCCGAATTGATGTATTCAAATTTCTCACATCCTTTCCTCTCAACAACACTGGAGTATTTTGGAGGGCATACAGGATCTTAGGCAATAGTATCATTTTAAATAGGGCTATACGACCCGAGATGGAAAGGGGGAAATTTTGCCAGTTCTTCAAGGATTCTTTTATCTTAACAAATAAAGAAGAGATATTTAAGTCATACCAAGTCTTGGGATGTCTCGATATAACTATTCTGAGATATTTGAAGCAGTGAGAGGCCAATTTAAAGGGTAAATCAGTCCTATCAATACCTTTTTCCATGATCCAAAAAATCTCTGATTTTGAGACATTAACCCTGTATCCGGAAAAGGACCCATAAACTTCTATAATTGAAAGAAGTTTAGCAATATTTTGCCTAACATTAGATACATACAGGCATAAAGAGAAATTATCATTTCTTTCCCTCCTAACCTAATGCCCTCTATTTGATTTCGCACCATTATCGCCAATGGTTCAATCGAGATATTAAATAAAAATGGAGATAATGGGCATCCTTGTCGAGTGCCCCTTCTAAGACGAATATCTGGTGAAAGATTATTATTCACTATTATTTTTGTGACAGGAAAATCATAAAGATTGCGTATGAAATTAACAAAATTATCCTTAAATCCAAACTTAATCAAAGAAAATACTAAGTGATCATAATGAATTGAATCGAACGCCTTTTCAGCATCAATTGAAATAAGCGCTGGATCTACCACTTTACTATTATATTGTTTAGAGACTTCCTTATTATTATTATTATTATAATAATCTATCACCAGAAATATTTCTCTAATCTTAGCTGCCGAGTTTCTTTTAAACATGAAACCAGCCTGATCTTCATGTATTATAGTCGGTAAAACTTTTTGCAACCGATTAGCAAGCAAAGAGGTAAGCAGTTTATAATCCGCGTTTAATAAAGCTATAGGGCAATAGGATTCTTTTTTAGTTGGGTCCTTCCCTGGCTTCAGGATCAGCATTGTTAAAGAGGCAGCAAAACTGGAGGGAATTGGTTTATTCTCCTTATAAAGAGAGTTATATAAGTTCTTAAGATATGGAGAAATATTTGGTCCTAGGATCCTGTAGAATTCGTTGGGGACAGCGTCGGGACCTGGAGCTTTATTTTTTTCTAATTTTTTAATAGCTATTTCTATTTTGCTATCCGTGATCAGAGCATTTATATCAGAGCAGGCTTCGGACGAAATCACTGGGTTTGTGATTTTTTCCCAAAATTCTTCTCTGTGCTGTAGATTAGACTCATGGAATGCGTATAAATTATTATAATACTTAGTAAATACTTCAAGTATCTCTTCAGAAGATCTAGCCACTAATCCTTCGTCTTGTATAAGCCCCATGACTGTAGAGTTCCTATCATTCTTAACTAATGCTGCCCATAATTTACCAGATTTATTCCCATGTTTGTAGAATTTGGCTTGTTGCCTAATCTCATCTTGAGTAGATTTGTAAATTAATAATGTATCCCTCTCTTTTTTTGCTCTATTATAGATGTCCCAGTTCTCAGGGGATTTATTTAAGAGATATTGATTATATGCATTAGTGAGAAATTTTAAGACCTCCTGTTCTCTTTTTTTTTGTTTTCTTTCTTAACATTATTACATAGGACGTAATTTCTCCTCTTAACACAGCTTTTGCTGTTTCAAAAAAAACTAATGGTTTATTTATATATTCTCTATTAAAGGATACAAATTCATCAAATTTTATCCTGAGGAATTCTTTAAATTTTATATCATTTGACAAATATTTAGGAAACCAAAAGCGTGATGGAGCATACCTAGAATTTGGAGCAGGTATTGATAGAGATATCGGAGCGTGATCTGATATTAAAATTGGATATATGTTGACCTTATTTTTCAAACTCACCACCTTATCATTTACCAGAAACAAATCAATTCTAGATAAAGATTGGTGTGCCTTTGAAAGACATGTATATTCCTGTACATCAGGATTCGTCACTCTCCATATATCTCTAAGAGCCAAATTAGACATGATTTTCCTAAAAAATTTTGATTCCACAACATCTCTTTTAGTTTTAACTCTCTGTGATTTTTTCCTAAGTCTGTCAAGCGGAACTTGCGGGGCCATATTAAAATCTCCTCCCATAATCACATAACCCTCAGCACACTGTAAAATCCTTAATTGGAGATTATCCCAAAAGCTTGGAGACAGAGTATTTGGTGCGTATACATTACAAAGTGTGTAGATTGAATTACCTATTTTCACTTTCAATAGAACATAGCGGCCATCTGGGTCCGTAAAAATCTGTAATATATGAGTTTTAATTTTTTTCGCTAATAAAATGACAACACCTTTCCGTTTATTTTCACCTGGAGATGCCACTACCTCCCCCACCCAAGAAAATTTTAATTTAGCAAACTCCTTTAAACTCAAGTGAGTTTCTTGTAGGAATGCTATGGAACAATCCAGTTTTTTAAGATGTGATAGTACTGTTTTCCTTTTCACCGGAGAATTAAAGCCGCCTATGTTCCATGAAATTATATTCATATAACTTATAATGTCAGCCATATATATTAACTAATAAAAATGAAAGAAGAAAAGGGAAAAAAAAAAAAAAAAAAGGGAAGCTAGAAAAAAAAGGGATTCCCCCCCTACACCACCTCTTCCCCCCCTCCCCCAATAATACCAAGACAAAGTTTCTTTTAAAAAAAAACCTGATTGGACAAATTGTCTGTGAAGGATAGCTGTCCTTCCCCCAATTACCTTTGCACAGAGTCATATGTAAGAGGAGAAAAATTATATGACTATACTAATTCAAAACCTTAGAATTATTTGGGGGAGACTTGTAATATCTTATTCTCTATCAAATATTTCTCAGCCAGTTTATAATTATCGAACAAATGAACTTTATCCTCATGCGTAACCCTTAATTTAGCTGGATATATCATTGTCGCCTGTATTCCTTGATTAATTAACTTTGTGCATATAGGTGACATTTCCTTTCTCTTTAAGGAAGTCTCGTAAGAGAAATCCTGAAAGAGAAATAATCTACTCTCCCCTAAAAAGATGGGTTGAGATTTTCGATAAAACTGCAATAATGTCACCTTATCCTGGAAGTTCAATAGTTTGGCAAGCACTGGTCTTGGTCTTGGATCCCTATTACTCATTTCTAACCTGTTCCCTAGTCTATGGGCTCGTTCCACAATAATACTGGGGTAAGTGGGAGGAATGCCCACAATTTTAGCTAAAGTTATTGCAATGAATTCTTCCAAATTTTCATTCCCTTTTTTCTCAGGAAGACCGACTATCTTAATGTTATTCCTTCTAAAACGATTCTCCAGGTCTTCAATTTTAAATTGTAACTTAGAGATAAGGGTGTTATTGGAATCAATCCTAGCTTTCATCACTTCACAATTATCCTCAATATCTGATACCCTTTGTTCCACCTCTTGAAATCTGGAAGAAAATTGTCTTCATTTGTCAACATTGTTAACTCCTGTTTAATCTCAGACCTCAGACCTTCAAATTTAGGAGAGAGAGCTTCTGTAATGCTCTCAACTAAAGATTGCATATCAAATTGATCAGTACCTTTCGTTATAGAATTTGAGTGAATTTCAGCTAATGTCTCTATAGCCTGTTTATTCTTTTTCTCTCTGGATTTCCCAGCCATGGTTGGAGAAGTGGTTTTAGTGAAATTAGGTGATTTAATAAATTTATCCATAAAATATATATGTGAAAAAAGTGAAGAAAAAAAACAAGAAAGAAACTGCAAAGAAAAAAAAGAAAATGATGTGCAAAAGAAAAAATTGTTATAGTGGGTAAAAAGAGATTGATGTGCAAAAGAGAAATTTTAGAGTTAAAAAAAAAAATGCGTGAATAAGTGAAAGGGGTGATAAAAGAAAAAATATTAAGAGAGACTTATTTCAGTTCTCTATTTAGTGATTATAGAGTGTCAGCCAACCTTGGTGGAAAAAGAAAAAAGAAAATTCCACAATCTTTTTTAAAGCTACCCAGACCTAGAGAGGCAATATAACAAATAAGTACAAATACAGGCAGAGAATATTAGAATCCTAACAAGTTGGTATTATTATGTCTTACTAGACAAAGTCACTCCTTACTCCTTTAAATTAGCTGCTGGTATTACTTAAAGTTAAGATAAATGTACCAAACTTTATAACCAATCTGACCAGAAGATTTACCAGCTCCCTGCCTATTGCATCTTTTGAGATAACTAGTGAGCAGTAAGTGGGTCTAGAAGTGGTGTATTATCCGATAACTTCACTATTAGTTTTGGAAAATTAGAATTCAAGGCCAACCCAATTTTTAAAGACACATCAAATAATGAAATAGTACACAATTACTATCAAGGGAAAATATACACAACAGCCTATCTAGTGATTTTAGTTGACTCTGCCAAAATTCTTATTCAGCAAGTTCTCACCTTTAAACTTTTTTACAAACCCCTTGCCTACTAAGACCTATGGGACATACATTTCATAGCAATTAAATACAGTAGCAAGGCCTATTCAAGTGATTTCAGGGATGGATCAGCCTGGAAATCAAGACCTAGCCAGACAAAAAAAAAAAAAAAAACAGAACCCAGGTTGCAATGTTAGATAAAGTTACTCATAAACGTTAATAAGCAGAATCAGCATGATTAGTAATTTGACGGTCAAGTCCCCCTTTTTTAATATCCTTCTCCTTTTCCTTTTGAGAAGTTTGGCATAAGTCAGTCAGGGGTTGCTTAGGAAATTAAAGCTTGTTTATTGAGAAATGACATCCTGTGGAGTAATCCATAGCTTTATGTAAAAGAAAAAAGAAAGTGCTTAGCAGAGGGAAAAAGCAAGCAGGTCTGTCTCCCCCCTATCACTCCCAAGATTTTCAAAGGCAATGTTCAAAATCTTTTCACAGCCAGTAAAAATCTTAAACTATAAACTGGCGACTTGTGCAGGCCTCAACCCCAGGGCTCTGATTTCTGCGGCAGCCAAATTTGAACAGCAGATGTCTGTGAAAGCATAACAAGCAAGCAGGGAAAATCATGCAAAAGGAGCAGAGCACATCGACATAAAGCAGACCATAGAGAATGGCAACAACAAAAAAAAGATGAAACACTTTATGCCAATATATTAGCTGTAAGTTGTACTTATCACACTCTCAAGCCGGTGTCATAGACAGTTCTCCTGCTGGCGTACTCCCCATGCTCCTTTTCATAAGGGGGATCTTCTGAGCGCTTCAGGCTTTTAAACTTTACCTCCCTTTATTCCTCAGCGGCTTCTGTCCAACCCCTGGCTCCCTCTCGCAGCACCGGTGGGAGGGAGATAGTACCCAGGGAAATCACCAGCTGCTTGGTGAGATTTATTTACCCTTCCGGTGAGTGTCTTCCCTGAAGCCTGGCTGACCTTTCTGCCTTAAACCTTCACAGCTCTGCGGGCAGCGTCTTGCTTCTAGCTTACCCCTCGCGTGTTCGGTCAAACCACTGGCTCACCTCGGGCGGGGGAAGGGCCGGAACCTTCCATCCGATGAATGCCACTCTGTCACACTGGAGTCCTCCAGACCTCCCACCCAGCAACCGCTCCTGTCTCCCTCTCGCAGCACCGGTGGGAGGGAGAGTTTACCGGAGAGTGCACATTAATTAAGTTTAGTTGTGAGACCAATCCTCAGTGGGGTATTTTAAATTCTCCACCTCAAGAATTGCTTTCCTCCCCGCAGGGGAGCGTTCCCAGTCACAGGGCTCCAGGCACCGTACCACTTGCCTACGGAGCTGGTGCGGCGGTTTGCAGAGAGAAGCGCTCCGTGACTCGTGCTTAGCTCCGCCTCCGGATGTTCTCACTTAGTAATTTTTTAGTGTAGATTTAAATTATTTAAATAGGGTTAGGTGTTTAACCCCTTAATGACCGAGGACGTGCAGGGTACGTCCTCAAAAAAAAGGCAGTTAACGCCTGAGGACGTACCCTGCACGTCCTCGGTGTGGAAAGCAGCTGGAAGCGATCCTGCTCGCTTCCAGCTGCTTTCCGGTTATTGCAGTGATGCCTCGATATGGAGGCATCCTGCAATAACCTGACATGGCCATCCGATGCAGAGAGAGCCACTCTGTGGCCCTCTCTGCACCGGACATCGATGGCCGGTATCGTTGGTGGGTGGGAGCCGACTTGGGAGGCGGGTGGGCGGCCATCGGTGTGCCGTGTGACGTTGAGGGGGGCGGGATCGGGGGCGGGACCGTCGGGGGGCGCGCACGGACGCGCGCGCGTGCACGGAGGGTGGCGGGCGGGCGCGTGCACGGGGCGGGAGCGGGTGGGAACCGCTACACTACGGAAAATGAATTAAAAGTTAAAAGTTAAAAGTAGCATAAGCACAACAAAAAAAAACACAAAAAGAGATCGTGGAGGGGTGGGGGGTTGGTTTTTGTGTGGGGGGAAGCTACACTACAGAAACGTTAAAAAAATGTACAACAAAAACATTTTTTCTTATAAACTGGGTACTGGCAGACAGCTGCCAGTACCCAAGATGGCGCCAATTAAGTTAGAGTGGGAGGGTTATAGAGCTGTTTGGGGGGGATCAGTGAGGTTGGGGGCTAAGGGGGGACTTTTACACAGCAGCATATTTAAATATGCTTTTAAAAATACCACCAAAAAACAAATATAGCTTTTATTTTAGTACTGGCAGACTTTCTGCCAGTACTTAAGATGGCGGGGACAATTGTGGGGTGGGGGAGGGAAGAGAGCTGTTTGGGAGGGATCAGGGGGTCTGATGTTTCAGGTGGGAGGCTGAGCTCTACACTAAATCTAATATTAACCCTGCAAGCTCTCTACAAGCTACCTAATTAACCCCTTCACTGCTAGCCATAATACACGTGTGATGCGCAGCGGCATTTAGCGGCCTTCAAAATACCAAAAAGCAATGCCAAAGCCATATATGTCTGCTATTTCTGAACAAAGGGGATCCCAGAGAAGCATTTACAACCATTTGTGCCATAACTGCACAAGCTGTTTGTAAATGATTTCAGTGAGAAACCTAAAATTGTGAAAAATGTTACGTTTTTTTTAATTTGATCGCATTTAGCGGTGAAATGGTGGCATGAAATATACCAAAATGGGCCTAGATCAATACTTGGGGTTGTCTACTACACTACACTAAAGCTAAAATTACCCCAAAAAGCTCCCTACATGCTCCCTAATTAACCCCTTCACTGCTGGGCATAATACACGTGTGGTGCGCAGTGGCATTTAGTGGCATTCTAATTACCAAAAAGCAACACCAAAGCCATATAAGTATGCTATTTCTGAACAAAGGGGATCCCAGAGAAGAATTTACAACCATTTAAGCCATAATTGCACAAGCTGTTTGTAAATAATTTCAGTGAGAAACCTAAAGTTTATGAAAAAATTTGTGAAAAAGTGAACGATTTTTTTTATTTGATCGCATTTGGCGGTGAAATGGTTGCATGAAATATACCAAAATGGGCCTAGATCAATACTTTGGGTTGTCTACTAAAAAAAAATATATACATGTCAATGGATATTCAGAGATTCCTGAAAGATATCAGTGTTCTAATGTAACTAGCGCTAATTTTGAAAAATAATGGCTTGGAAATAGCAAAGTGCTACTTGTATTTATTGCCCTATAACTTGCAAAAAAAGCAAAGAACATGTAAACATTGGGTATTTCTAAACTCAGGACAATATTTAGAAACTATTTAGCATAGGTGTTTTTTGGTGGTTGTAGATATGTAACAGATTTTGGGGGTCAAAGTTAGAAAAAGTGGGTTTTTTTTTCAATTTTTCCTCATATTTTATATTTTTTTTTATAGTAAATTATAAGATATGATGAAAATAATGGTATCTTTAGAAAGTCCATTTAATGGCGAGAAAAACGGTATATAATATGTGTGGGTACAGTAAATGAGTAAGAAGAAAATTACAGCTAAACACAAACACAGCAGAAATGTAAAAATAGCCTTGGTCCCAAACGGACAGAAAATGGAAAAGTGCTGTGGTCATTAAGGGGTTAAATATAGAATATAGTTATTTTAATTTGTAGTTTAATGTAATTTTATTTTAAAAGTTAGGGTAGATTAATTATTATTTTAATATAGTTTAATGTAATTTTAGTATAATATTTAATTTAGATTAATTAATAGTTTAATTTAATTTTAAAGGTAAGTTTAAATTTATAATAAGATAGGGATGAGTTAATATTTAATATTAAGTTAGCAGGTTGTTAGGTTTAGGGGTTAATAGGTTAATTTAGTTTATGGCGATGTGGGGGGATGGCAGTTTTGGGGTTAATAACTTTATTTAGTTGCGGTGGGCTTTGGGAGTGGCGGGATATGGGTTAATAGCTTTATGTAGGTGGCGGCAGTGTAGGGGGCGACAGATTAGGGGTAAATGAGTATACTGTAGGTGGCGGCGATGTCGGAGCGGCAGATTAGGGGTGTTTAGACTCGGGGTACATGTTAGGGTGTTAGGTGTAAACGTTACTTAGTTATAATCTCCCATAGGAATCAATGGGATATCGGGCAGCTGCGAACATAGCTCTCGCTGCTTTCAGACTCCCATTAATTCCTATGGCATCTGCCGCCTCCAGGGTGGCGGATTGAAAAGCAGGTATGCTGGGCTGGAATAGTGGCGAGCGTACCTGGTAGTTATTTGATAACTAGCAAAAGTAGTCAGATAGTGCCGAATTTGTATTCGGAGCATCTGTAGTGAGGTAAGCATCGATCTGTGTCGGACTGAGACCGGCGGATCGTATGTTACGTCACACAATTCTACTTTTGCCGGTCTGAAGCCTTTGATAAATAAGGCGAATCAAGCTCTATACAATTACGCTGCGGAATTCCAGCGTATTTGTGATTGATGGCTTGATAAATAGGCCCCATAGAGTGCACTGAGCTACTCTGGGTTATTTATAAGACCATATAAACAAATTTAATAGGTAGGCGTTAGGCAGGGCCATCGGTAGCGTCTTTAAAAAATACAGATATTTCAGTACTATCATCATTTTAGTAGTGTTTATTCTTCCCAACCAAGACAAATGACCCTGTTTATGGCAGGCCTCTAAGAGACTCACTACATTATTTTAGAGAGAGATTAAATTATCCTGAAATAGGTCTTGAGCGTTTTTTGGGATTATCAACCCTAGATATTTAATCTTATCGGTGATAGTAAATCGGTGGGTTTTAAATTCTACATCCTGCGCTGGTAGATTTATTAACATTATTCCCGACTTCCCCATATTAATGGAGAAGTTAGAGACCCATTTGTAATCTTCTAGGGATTGAAGGGTAAAGATCACATCATCCACAAACAAGAGGCATTTTTGAGTAATATTATTGTACTGTATACCGAAAATATCAAGGTTGCTTCTAATTTGTATTGCCAATATTTCAACGGTAATGGCAAATAATAACGGTGACAGCAGGCAACCCTGATATAAAATCTGAATTCTAGTGAGAAACGTGTTTGAAAAGCCAAACTTCAAAAGGGCCCTCCACATAAAGTGCCAGTCAACCCTGTCGAAAGCTTTCTCTGCATCTGTGGATAATAGGGTGAGGGGGGCCTTACTTTCATAAGCAGTTTGCAGAGAATGTAAAACTCTAATTGTATTATCTTTTGCTTCTCTTCCTCTGACAAATCCCACCTGGTCCGGGTGTATAATTTTTGGTAAGATTATATTCATGCGATTTGCAAGTATTTTGGCGTAAATCTTTATGTCAATATTTATGAACAATATTGTCTGTAATTTCCTACTTATTCTCTCTCGGGTTAATTTGGCTTCAGGATAACTGTAATTAAGGCTTTCAGTAGAGGTTAGGAAAAAGCGTCACCCTGGTCTATAGAGGTAAAGAGTGTATATAAAGGTGAACATAATTGAGACTGAAGAAGTTGATAAAATTTTGTGTTAGACCATCTGGTCCGGGGGATTTGCCATTTGGAAGTTTTGATTTCTTGGAGAGTTATGGGAGAGTCCAGCAGCTGTCTATCTTCATCTGTAATAGATGGAGTGTCCAGTGTGGCTAAATACATCTCTATGCTACTAATTTTATCATGTGCTATACTAGGATGTTTTTTTACATATTGGTTATTTTGTTTATTTTTGATTACCATGTACATTATTGTGTGGTCAATAATTATAAGCGATAAATGTGGTATGAAAATGTGAACATCTTTGATATTAGAACAGTTACAACATATCTTCTCTCGCACTTGTAAAAATTTGAAAAACTCTCAACAGGTAATTGTAAGATTTTGAGTTTTTATAATTTCAAACAAATTATTCAAAACTGGTTCATTTAGTTTTCGAATTCCTCATTAAAAACAGGAATGTGTTTGAATAAAGCTTAAGTTAATCAGTAAATAAACGATCAAGGGACATTCTATGGGGACTCACTGAATCATTTACACAAATAGAATAAGAACAAAAGAAACTCTGGTACTGAAGGGGATCATTTCTTACGAGCACTTCTTATACTGTACAATTAGAAGTAGGTGTTAAGACAATGTGCAAATCCAAATTAGTTTGCATATCTATATCTATACCATTTCTAAATATCTATGCTACATCTACAGCAGCTGATCCAGTTTTAAACCCAAGTGCATTAAAATACTATACACATTTTTTAAAATAACAGCTATCTGAACAATGATGTCAGAGCCAACCTTACACATTTGTTCTTTCAACTGTTAAACATATTTTTCTATTTGCACTGCTGAACATACCAATAATACTTTTCATTTTATTACTTTTCATATTAAAGTCACGTTTTATCAGATATATTGTCAGCTGAATAATTATACAAAATTTAGCTTCAATAAACTTAGTTCATGTTTTTCTAGAAAATAGAAAGACTATTGTTAGCCATATTTACATGATCTTCTTATGTTATTATTTCATGAAATGTAAAAATTAGAACATTTAAGGAACATTAAACACTTTACAATTGTAATATAAATGTTAAATTAAATGTAGAAAGATAATTTTGGAATACACTATTAATATTTTATGTCTCATTTTACTTTAATTTAATTCTGAAAATTGTGGGCTGTTCAGCAGAGATATGCATGGGCGAAAAATTCAGTTTTTCCAAAATTTTCGACAGATTCAGGTTGTTAGATATTTTTGTCATCACATTCTATTTTGATAAGAATTTAGTTTGATACGAAATTTGTTAAATCACTTACAGGAAGGATATATATTTACAGACATATATACACATATAAAACACATAAATACATAGGTTTATATATATATATATATATATATATATATATATGCATTGGAGTCCTTTGCTGTCAAGTAGATGAAAACATCTAAAAACATATTAATGCAATATTTATTTTAATAATGTAGACCCGTTCCGCGTCGCCAGGATAAAGATAGAAGATGCCGCCTGGATGAAGATTGAAGAGGCCGTCTGGATGATGACTTTTCGACGCTTGGATGAGGACATCACCGCCGGGATGAAGATTGAAGATGACATCTGGATGAAGACTTCTCGCCGCCTGGATGAGGACTTCTCCCCCGGAAGGAAGATCATTCAAGCAGGATTTCAATAACTGTAAGTGAATCGTCGGGGGTTAGTGTTAGGTTTTTTTAAGGGTTTTTTGGGTGGCTTTTATTTTTAGATTAGTGTTTTGGCATGTAAAAGAGCTAAAGAGCCTTTTAAGGTCCCTTGGTAGTTTATTCTAGATTAGGTTTTTTATTTTGGGGTGTTTTTTTAATGGGTATTAGAATAGGAATTATTTTTATTATTTTTGATAATTTGTTTGTTCTTTTGTGTAATGTATTTTTTTAGTGGGTGTTTGTTTTCTTGTAGCAAAAGAGCTGTTTAACTTAGGTCGATGCCCTATAAAATGCCCTTTTAAGGGTCCCCCAAAGGGCCCTTTTAAGGGCCCTTGGTAGTTTATTCTAGATTAGACTTTTTATTTTGGGGTGTTTTTTTTTTAAAAAGGGTATTAAAAAAGGAATAATTTTAATTTTTTTTGGATAATTTTGTTGTTTTTTGTAATTGTAGGTTTTTTTAATTTTTTTTATTAAGGCAAAGAGAATCATTTTGGATTCACTATATGGGTACTCTAACACCCAAAGGCCTTAATGAAGAAATCGACTTAGCAGCCTTTTTATAATTAACTAGACATTATAACAGAATCTTAGTCTAAAGACCAGTATATACAAATAAAATTGCACATAGGAACACACAAATATAAGACATATGGCTCTTTGGATAGGCAAATATGTGTATATAGATATATATAATATTTTTCTAATAAAGTTCCAATCAAATACTTATTGATACAAAATATACAAAAAAGTAACATCAACTAATTAAAAATCATGTTTTACTTCCGGTTTGAAGGGAGATAAAAAAGTCTAGTCCAAAGTCCTGCCAGAAACAGTCAGGATACAACACAGCTTGCGGATAATATCAATAATTGTATCACTGGGACCCATAACTGGGGTACTATCAGTTACGGAACAATCCTCCTCCCTTTCTTTTCCTTTCACATATTTAAATACTTTAGAAATAACCCCACTCATGAGTTAGAAGCACAATAAGATCCATCTAGTACTATTATGGAATAGATACTGGTAAACACTATAATACGTTTTTTGACCGTACGTAAGAAAGAAAGGAGAGAAAAGAAATAAATCTTTTTAACTAATTCTTTTATTTGCATGTAAAAAGAAAGACACGTATAAGAGAATACTATCCCACATAGAGTTGCGACTATCAGTAATAGAGCTCCTAGCTCTTAACATTTAAAGAGTAAATATTTCTCCAAATATCAACAAAGAGGTTACCATGGTTACCACAGACGCCAAACAAATAATGTAGTTTCCATTCTAATGTGAACTTCAAACATTTACTATTATCAGCAGTAAATTTACCAAACAATACCAACAATTGGATAAAATAAACAAAGCTGTTATTCCAGCAAAAATTACTTTTTTTTTTTTTTTAAAAGAATACTTTTTATTGAGGTAAAGTCATAAATAAAACAGTACATTTACATAAGGGAATCATGGCAACATGCCCATATGATACACATCAGAAAAGCAAACATAAATGAACAATAAAACAGACATGTCATTAGATTTATGTAAAGTTCTAGCGAGCTATCCAAAGAGGACATTCCTTAGCCATGAGTGATACCTCTTTTTACAAAACTTCATATTCACAGACAGCGAATAGTACATGCATCTGAGTTATCTACTGTAAGCCTATAATCTCACAGAGGTGGTTAGTACATAGAGGCTTATCCCTGTCAATGCTCAGTTCAAGGATCATAGTTTTAGTTAAGATAACATAAACCAAACAAACAATAACTGAAGTTTTAAACATGCCTTGCCTGGGGCATGACCCCTCCTCTAGATTTAATTAATATAAGATAAAGTGTATAAGGAATACCCAGTTGACTAAACCCAGGCAGGCTATACCTTATTCAACAATAAAAAGGTTGAGAATGTACCCGGGCGGCAGGGCGTCCGGGTGTATAGAAAGGAGTAAGAGAGTGAGGAAGGGGGGAGAGAGGGAAAAAAGGAAGCAAGGGGAGAGAGGAAAAAAAAAAAAAAAAAAAAGGGGGGGGGGGGGAGAGGGGGACCCAAGTCTGTTCCTGTGGTCTCCACTCTTGAGGCCATTGTATATTAAATGTCTTTCTATTTGTTGACTCCTACTTCCCAGATTGCCCAAACTTGCCCGTGTAATCCAGCTCTGCCCATGGATCTCAAAGAGAAATCCTCCATAGAACGGATATATTCGATGATATCTCGTATCATGTAAAGTGTGACCTGTGTTTTTCCCAACCAGCATCTTGCGATTGCTAGTTTCGTAGCTAAAAGTATAGTGATACACAGCATTCTCTCAGGTTGTGCCAGTTTTCCTAGTCCCAAATGGAACAGGGCAGTGTCAGGTGTCAGTCTGTGTAGTAACCCCAATTGATCTAACATTACCTCTATTTGGTCCCAGATTACCTTGACTCCCGCACAGCTCCACCATATATGATAATGAGAGCCCCTTTGGCCACACCCCCTCCAGCATCTGTCTGAAGTCTGTGGGAACATCTTATTGAGGCTAACTGGTACTCTATGCCAGCGTAGGACTAATTTTATGTAAAGCTCATATAATGAGACACAGTGGATTGCTGCTCTTGTGTATTGAACTGCCTGTTGCCACTCCAACCCCTCGTGTTCCTTCCTCATATCCCTCTCCCATTCCACAATGCGGAAGGTTTTGGTAAATCTTTCTGAATCTAGTAGGAGTTGATAATGTATTGTCAACGCCTTGCGTAGGGGTTTGCCCACTAGCCATCTTAGTTCCCATTGTGTCAATTCTCTGGGTTTCTCCTTTTGGAACTTCCAGGATATCAACAATGATATAAGCCTGAAATACTCAAAGTGGAACTTTTTGGGGATGTCTATGTCCAACAAGTCCGAAGCTTGGATCGCCAGCCCTCGGGGTGTATAGAGATCTCTGACATGCCTGATGCCCCAGCCAGACCACAGCTGCGCATGGGATTCCGGCAGGCAGGATAGCAGAGCCCTGATTGAATGGATTGGGGATGGGTGCGGAGCCACTCCGGTCAAGCCACTAAGTTCTCTCCATATTTTAATGCCTGCTTTAATGACAGGATTCTCAACCCCCAAAAGTGTATCTGCATGTTGAGGGACCCATATAAGGTCTTCTAGCAACAGACCTGAGGGGAGCACGGCTTGCTCAAGCTGCCCCCACCTGGTGTCTTCAGCTGGGGCCCCCCACGCAGTCACGTGGGAGAGCATAGCCGCCTTATAGTACTTGCCTATGCTGGGTGCTGCCAATCCTCCATGTAGAACAGGCCGTTGTAATTGTTGCATGGCTATCCTCGAGGGTTTACCCTGCCAGATAAACCTGTTTATGATCGTCTGGAAACGACTAAGAATATATTGCGGGACAGCCAGTGGTATACACCTAAAGAGGTACGTGACCTTGGGGAGAAGGGACATCTTCACCGACTGTATTCTCCCGATCCATGATATCTCATATTTAACCCATTTCACAGAAAGAGAATCAAATTCTTTTAGTAGAGGGTCGGGGAAAGGATAACCCCTAAGTGTTTCAATTCGGTCGTGGACCAAGCAAATGGGTAAGTCTCCTTGAGCCCCTTAAGTTGCTCCGTAGACAAGTTTATTACCAACGCCTCTGTCTTAGTAAAGTTGAGCTTGTAGTATGATATCGTACCAAATGCCCGTAAACATTCAAAGACTACCGGCAATGAGGTCTCAGGTTCCGTGATGAACAGGGTGAGGTCGTCTGCAAAAAGTGCGAGTTTCTGCATAGTATCATGAACCAACATTCCCTGAATTTCAGCAGTTTTCCTAATCATGGCAGCCAGAGGCTCAATAGACAGCACAAAGAGCAGAGGAGACAACGGGCACCCCTGCCTAGTCCCATTTCTGATCTCAAAGGGATCGGAGAAGAACCCCTTTCCTCGGATTCTGGCTGAAGGGCCCGAGTACAGTGCCATGATCGCACTAGTTAAACAGACCGGAAGCCCAAAGGCCCTCAACACCTCCTCCATATACTCCCACCGCACCCTGTCGAAGGCCTTTTCTGCGTCCAACGACAGGGCAACAAGTGGGAGCCCCAGAGACTTAGTTTCAGCAAAAATGTCCAGAAGGCGGCGCGTATTGTCCGAGCCCTGACGGCCCCGGACAAACCCCACCTGGTCCAGATGTATCAGGGAGGGGAGTATTTTGGCTAGTCTGTTGGCCAGGATTTTCGAGTAAAGTTTTATATCCACATTTATTAAGGATATAGGTCTATAACTTGCACATCTGCTCGGATCTTTATCCGGTTTTGGGATGGTCACAATTTCTGCTTCCAAGTATTCTCTGGGAAAACACCCAGTCTGGAAGGCTGCATTAAAGACAGACATTAGGATGGGACTAATCTCCCCCGAGAGTTTCTTGTAGAAGATAGATGAGAATCCATCTGGACCCGGGGCCTTGTGCAGTTTCAGCCCCTTTATAGCCTGGGTCACCTCAGAGACCGTAATAAGAGCTGACAACGATTCCTCAGCTTCCTTCGGAACCTTGGGCAGGTTGAGGGCACGCAGAAAGTTCACTATATCCTCTCTAGGGAGGCTTGGCTCTCCCTCCGATGCGGATATCTGGTAGAGCTTGCTATAATACTCCACAAACGCTTCGCCTATGGCTCTCGGCGAATAACACCTCCCCTCCTCCGTCTGGATATAGGAGATTCTGTTCGCCATTGTTTTTTGGCGAAGTTTATTCGCGAGCATGCGGTCGGCCTTGTTTCCACTATGGTAGAATTTCATTTTCAGATATCTGAGCATTCTTTGCGTTTGCTCAAGCTCCAATTTTTGGATTTGTGCCTTGATTTCTTGCCACTTAGTGACATCCAGAGGGGAGGCCCTGTTCTCAGCTCTCTTCCTAAATGCTCCCAGCTTGCAGTATAACTGTGCCAGGGACTCATTTCTCCGTTTTCTCTGCTGTGATTCCTTTTTTATAAGGAGCCCCCTCATGTAGGCTTTTAGTGCCAGCCAGACTATGGGGACTGAAGTCTCCCCTGTGTTGTTGACCTTTAGAAACTCTATGGTTTCTCTGGTCCATTCAGGCATGGAAGTATCCTGGAATAAATGATCGGGCATGCGCCATCTCCTGGGCCCCTCTCGGGCACCTCCTGCCTCTAAAGCGACCACCACCACATCATGATCTGACCATGTGCATGGCAGTATAACAGATCTCCGTACCCTCCTCAGTGCCCAAGGGTCACAGAAGAAGTAGTCTAATCTGGAAAAGGATGAGTGGGGAGCCGAGTAGAAGGTATGGTCACAGGAGTCAGGGTGGAGAGCCCTCCAGACATCATGAAGGTCATATTGGGCAGACAGTTCCCTAAATTTTTGAGAGGTATAGTCTCTATTCCTGTCTCCTGACAGTTTGGTGTTCCCCCTTCTATCTTTCTCTGGGTCCCAGATCATGTTGAAATCTCCAGCTAGGAGGGTGTGGCCTTGTTTCACTTTATCTAATTTCCGGAGGAGATTCTTAAGGAAGCTAGCTTGATTGGTGTTGGGTACATATATAGCCACCAATGTATACAGGACACAATCAAGCTGGCATACACAAATTACGTACCTCCCTGCAGTATCGCATTCAGTGTATATAGGTTCGTACGCTACTTGATCCCCTATCAGTATCGTCACACCCCTTGCCTTCTTGTGAAATGTGGATGTAATACAAATTGGGTAGTGTATGGATTTGAATCTGGTGGCTATATCTTCCGTCCAATGGGTCTCTTGGAGGAGAGCTATGTCAATATGGTGTTTTTTCAGAAATTTAGTGAGCAAGCTCCGTTTAGTCGGAGAGTTCAGGCCTCTGGTATTTAAGGTGCATAGTTTCATGTCTCGCATCTATGAGGGGGGCCCGTAGGTGTAAGAGAAGAAAAAAAAAAAAAAAAAAAAAAGGGGGGGGGGGAAAGGGGTAGGGGAGAGAGGGAGGGGTGAGAGTTATAGAATAAGAGTTTTCGGAATGCTGAACCAACCTCCCCAGACGCCCCACCTCCCCGAATTGGCAGAGAGTCCTCTACTCCACCAGGTGTATGCGGGGGGCCAAGTGTCCCCTATCCGCATATGAATCCTATGTTTCACGGGTTGGGGAGCAGTGATGTAAGATACTGCGATATGTAGAGGGGTGAAGCGTTGGGGTGGAAAGGATCGGGGCAGGGATAGATGGAGTGAGGTAGTGTTGGTAGGGCAGGAGGGGAGGGGGAGTGGGGAGGGATGGGGCGTGGGACAGGAAACAGGAGTGGGATGAATGCGGAATGGAAGGTGGGGGGTGAGGGATAGAGGATGAGAGATGGAATATGAAAAATGATAGGTGAGGAGTGAAGGGTGAAGGATGGAAGATGAAAAATGTAAAATGAGAAATGAAAAGTGAAAAGAAAAGAAAACAAAAAAGAAATGGAAATGGAAATGGAGGGGGGCGGAGCCAGCAACAGACCCATAGCCCCCCCCCCCAAACCTGTAACTATAGAAACATATGAAATTAAGACAACATCAACAAGTTTATAACCGTGCATAGGGACAGCAGTGACTTAACACAGGCCTGATAAGTCTTCAACATCAGTAAAATTTAAATCCACTTTAACATTAAACAGCAATTTCTAAGAAACATATAAACATTCACTGAGGCTAGTGGCATTTAAAGCTTATACTTTTACTAGTATTCATGACATAGTTGAGACCCACTAGTGCACTTCTGAGTGGACACAACCTAGCCAGACCCATGCAGACCCTAACAGGCACAGGATTAGTCTCAAGACTATGGGCTACCAGGATTCCATTCTTGGGCATGTGCTCTCAGCTCCGGACTTCTTCTGGGTGGACGTGCTGGTAGGTTACGTTCTATGGGGGGTCTCCCCGGGGAGGCTGACGGTGACCCAGCCTGCCGTGGCAATTGCCATGTCCTGAGGAGCTCCTTCCCCTGTTGGGGAGTCAATATGATATGCTGAGTTCCATCTTTGGTAGCTATTAGTTTGGTTGGAAAGCCCCATCTATAACGAACTTGGTTACTTCTCAAGACTCTGGTGACCTCTGCAAAACTTCTCCTTTGAGCCAATGTGTAGGAGGAGAGATCTGGAAACAGCGTGACCTCTCTGAATTGTCCATTAAGCTGGGGGGAGCGCAGCATTGCTCTCATCAATTTATCCTTGTATGAGTAGTAATGTAAACGGGCTAAAGTGTCTCTGGGTTTGCCAGGAGGAAGATTTCTAGGTCTCGCCGTACGATGGATGCGATCTATTCTATGCATGTCTCCAGCAGCTGGACCGAGGATTGACTGGAAAAGACGATGTGCATAATCTTCTAAGTCTTGCGGGAGAACCGACTCTGGGATTCCTCTGAGTCTCACATTATTTCGCCTAGATCTATCCTCTAGATCCGCCACCTTCGCCTCCAAAGAAGATACTTGATCCATCAGGCTTTGCGTTTGGCCCACCCAATTAGTATGGTCCACCATGAGATCTTCCTTTTTCCTTTCAATAGTATCAGTTCTTTCACTGATAGAGGAGATATCTCGTCTCAGATCCTCAAATGTTCTTTCCAGCTTGTCAAACCGTCTGCTGAGGGTCTGATTTTGGGTCTCAAACATGCGCTGGATGGATTCAAGTGGTAAAGGTAGGGTTTCTCCCTTAAATCTACCTGGGGTATTTGAAGTGGAGAGTCTGCTCTCGGGGTGATCCTCCGGCATATCTGAGGTATTAGATAACTCATCTTCAGATCTGATTGAATCTCTTTGTCCTCTCGGGTGGAAGTGATCCATCACCGTCTTCTTAGGGCCAAGGTTGCCTTTCAGTTTCTTCTTCGCTTGCTGCGACATAGTTGTTAGGTCTTTCCTTACCAAACCGGTCACTGCTATACCTGGTATATAGATGTTGTCAATCTGTATTATGTGAGAAGGGGGGGGGCTTTCAGGGCCCTTTTTAGACCAACATAGTGATGTCTGACTAACTTTGGGTGCACAAATCAATGTATAGCGGGCATGTAGTCTCCCTCAAGGGGAGGGAGCCCCGGGTCTGCAGAAGGTCTGGAGGTATTGGTTTTGTCTACCACTATACTGGGGGTTAAGCCCCCCTAGGGGATATGCTGCTGTATCTTTATATTAATATGCGACCCTCTCCTGGGGAAGTTGTCACCTTAGGACGAGATGGGGAAAAGGAAAGGGGGTATGACCCGCCAGTGCACACCTGGCGGGAAAGGGAGGAGAGGGCACACCTAAAACCTGAAAGTAAAGTTAATGTTAAATATGCAAACTTAACAAGGATCAGTTCAACACCCTTTATAACCAGAGGACATATATCTAGGCCCCCCAAGATAAACTGCAGCAAGCTAGATAAGACAAGGTTGTAATGAGAAATTTTCTTAGGGGCAACCCAAAAATTGTACTCAGATCTAGAACAAGTGTGTCAATTCCAGGACCATTATACCTGTAGGGATAGTCAAAAAGTATTAGGCATACACTTATCAAACATAAATTGAAATGACACTCCGCTTTGGGCTCTGAATTCTAAGACACTTGCGCTGACGCAGCAGCCTTTAGTATATAGTCAGCACTCAGCAATCACCAAGCTATGTTAAAATGGTGAGGCCAAAAAGCCTCACCTAGATTGAGTCAATAGCCCACAATTTCTAGTACCAGGTCAAAAAGGCCTCTACTCTCACACTGCAAAGATAGGGCCTGAAGCATAAAGCACAGTAGGTTAGCTTATACAAATTTGCAGTAATTGGTATACACTCGTCTAAATTGCAACTTAAATAACTGCTATATCAAATACCTGCAAAGAATAAATAGTTAGAGATGCAGTGAAAGGTTAACATAACACAATTTACAGTTGTCAATACCTATCGTGCAGTGGCAAAAAAAAGGGTCAAACCTTTACAGTAGAATTGGTGTGCAGGGCCACTATGAATGCTGTTATACACCTGATCCTATAGGGAGAAAGCTAGAACGTTATGACACAGGCATTGCAAATATACACTCCACTTTGGGCACAGGCCCAAAGACAATAATGCTGGCACAGCAGCTTAACACACGGATTTTCAGTCCATCAAGTATGTCCTGAGGGTTTATGAGTTCCCAGGGATAGGAAAAAAAAAGTTCTCCTATGTGACTTGGCAGTTCAGATATGTATAGTCTAGTATGCTAGGGTAAGTTTGTGTGTAGAGGACCGGCGGTCTCTGCCTAATTGACCGGGTTGAAACTGTATGCAGGAAATCCTTGCCTGCTTCCTATGTAGCTAAATGTTAGTCTGTTTTGACAAGGGCCTTTATATAATATTTTAAGAGGCCAATACCTCAGTCTCCCACGTGGGTGAGGCCTACTCACAGACTGGGGAAAGCCTCAACTCCCTGTAGCTCTCCCCTCCTCTAATGAGTCTCTCAGGCTAGCCGTGTATATGAAAGAGGTCTGAGGTAGTCAGGGGCCAAAACACAACTCACCGTACCACGGCCGCCCAGCACTTCTGAAGACGATCTGGACTCAAGATGGCTGACTTTCGCGCCCTCGCTTCTGAGCTGCGCAACAAGGGGGGTATAGAGGCTTGACCTGTCGGGTCTCCCTGCTCTCCAGCAGCTCCGCTGTCACACTCCGGGCTCCCACTCCAGCAGTACAGGGCGGCCAGAGGGGCCCGACCAGCAACCCAGGCAGCAGTCCAGCTCCGGTCGGTGTTAGGCCGGGAGTCACTGTTGAGCAATGCGGCCCCAGGGGTGAGTAGTTTTTCCTTGGCAAGTTGGTAGGGGTGTAGTCAAGTCTCCGGAGCGGAGCCCCGACCCTCCGGAGACCAGGAACCACCGCAGCCGCGGCACTTAAAGCAGGGTTCGCAGCAGCAGTTGCAGGTGTCCTCTGTCGGTGTCCTCTTGGATAGGTCTGTCCTGCTGGCAACACTTTTTCCTTTTTGTTTTTCGGTCTCGCGGACTTCTCTCGGCTCCTCACAGCCTCCCCGGACTAAGTTCAGCAAGGGGGAGATGGCGTGTTGACGTTCTGGAGTGGAGCCCCAACCCTCCAGAACGCGGGCAAACTCAGTCTCAGTGTTGCGGGCGGAAAACTAGCGTGTGGTCAGCCCGATGTAAAAAAAAACTCAGTCAGGTCCCTCAAATCAATAGATTCTGGCCCCAAATGATAATAGCCGGCTTCTAGTGCATGTTACCCTAAGTTTTATACTAGGATTGCCGAAGCAAGATAAATATAAACTTTGTTTTAGATTTTTATGTAGAGGAGCTCAGCGTCTGCACGTCTTTGCACTGTGGCTGCTGGCTCCACCCCCCAGCAAAAATTACTTTTAATCATCGCCCACAGTTCCGATCAATTTAAGGTTTGGCGTTTGCCGTTACCATGGATACATTCATATCAAGGCTTAGGATTGGCACGAGCGGACCGCTACGCACTGACGTAAAAATAAGACGTAGCATAACCACTCCCCTTTATCGGATATAAATAGAACACCGGATCCCACTGCACAACCACATTACCTCTGACGAAGAAGTACCATACGGACACACTTCGAAACGCGTAAGGTCTTTTGAATAGTGGCAGTGCAGTCTTACTATTTCCAGCGGTCCGGCTCAATTTTTGCTTGCCATACTCCAAGCCTCTCGCATTACAACAGGCAACTTATTTGCTTAAAATAATACATAGCCTGTTAGTGAACAACAGGATAAATAGTGGCTCCTTAATCCCACAACATTGATTTCTTCAGTCACACTATTTGACTATTGCAAGTGCACTGCAATTTTCTATCATCAAATACAAGTGACTGTGTGTGTATTAACGGATATAAATCACCGGTAATCAAGTCATTCAGTATCAAGCTCTGCACCATTAGATTGACCTGGTTCAATCTACACCTTTTACTATTTTAAATATTTGAATGCTTACCTCATTATGGATTGAGGTTTTAAAATGTAAGTGTGTAGCGTTTAAATCACTGTAATAAATTAACACTTTTTATACAGTATTACGCTATGTCTTTTTTGTTCTCTTTTCTTCTATAAATTATCGAACTGGGACAATACCATACTCCTGAGAGACCACAGACAAGTTCCTCAACATAAGGAAAAGATCCATTGGAAGTTTCCATTCAGCAAGTGGCACGCACAAGAACAGAGTACCCATACTCTCCTGTGAAAAACGGTCACAGACAACACACCACCACTGCTCCAGAATCACCTGAGTTCACCTTTTCGTGACCACTCATTACTTCATATGATTGAGGGTAAATCTGGTAAGGAGACACCTACTATAGTGAATGCTGTTGATCATATTCCACGTTAATATTGGAAGCAGAAAAGACTTTGTAGGCTTTTCTTACCAACGAACAGTATATTTATACTAAGACTTTATCAGTATTAGTACACCTTATAATAGAATAATAATTTATATATGGTAATTGTTGCGCTGAACTCTGTATATGATTTTTTCTCTTTTGTGTTAACATATATATATATATATGCATTGGAGTCCTTTGCTGTCAAGTAGATGAAAACATCTAAAAACATATTAATGCAATATTTATTTTAATAATGTAGACCCGTTCCGCGTCACCAGGATAAAGATAGAAGATGCCGCCTGGATGAAGGTTGAACAGGCCGTCTGGATGAAGACTTCTCGACGCTTGGATGAGGACATCACCGCCGGGATGAAGATTGAAGATGCCATCTGGATGAAGACTTCTCGCCGCCTGGATGAGGACTTCTCCCCCGGAAGGAAGATCATTCAAGCAGGATTTCAATAACTGTAAGTGAATCGTCAGGGGTTAGTGTTAGGTTTTTTTTAAGGGTTTTTTGGGTGGCTTTTATTTTTAGATTAGTGTTTTGGCATGTAAAAGAGCTAAAGAGCCTTTTAAGGTCCCTTGGTAGTTTATTCTAGATTAGGTTTTTTATTTTGGGGTGTTTTTTTAATGGGTATTAGAATAGGAATTATTTTTATTATTTTTGATAATTTGTTTGTTCTTTTGTGTAATGTATTTTTTTAGTGGGTGTTTGTTTTCTTGTAGCAAAAGAGCTGTTTAACTTAGGTCGATGCCCTATAAAACGCCATTTTAAGGGTCCCCCAAAGGGCCCTTTTAAGGGCCCTTGGTAGTTTATTCTAGATTAGACTTTTTATTTTGGGGTGTTTTTTTTTTTAAAAGGGTATTAGAAAAGGAATAATTTTAATTTTTTTTGGATAATTTTGTTGTTTTTTGTAATGGTAGGTTTTTTTAATTTTTTTTTTATTTTAATTCTAGGCGAATGTTAGCACAGCCATGGCTCTGTGAAGAAAAGGAGCATGTTAGCAGGGATCTCCAGTGTGCTTAGGTAAGTATTTAAGTCACTACATGTAAACTTTTTCCAATTGTAGAAGTGGAGCATCTACATTCAATTAACAAAAAATAATGTAAATGTTCCACAAATGGTCGGTATTCATTTAGTTTAAAATAGGGTGAATACCAAACAGCACTAGCATCAAATGTTTGAAATAGTAAGATTCAGCTAAACTGAAAATGCTGCTTGTGCACATGTATAGTTGTTATACTCTAATGAATGTGTCTATTCTCCCATATAGAAATGTAGTGAGATAAGAAAGCTATCAATGTAAAATTAGCCTTTATTCTCTTGAAGAATTTAGTATCTCTGACGGATCTTTTAGAGAATCTTACCTGAGCTAAGAGCTTTAGAGAATAAGGCCCTGACTCTGTTACTAAAAGGGATAGTCTATTCCAGTATTGTTATTATTGGAAAAGATAGAAAATCACTTTTATTACCTATTCTCCAGTTTTGCATAACCAACACAATTATATTAATATATTTTTTTTTACCTCTGTAATTACCTTGTATCTTAGGGGCCGAATTATCAATGGAGCTTGATGGCCCTTGTTTCCGGCAACTCTTCAGGCTCCCCGGAAACAGAAGTTATAAAGCAGCGGTCTAAAGACCGCTGCTCCATAACTTGTCCGTCTGCTCTGAGGCTGCAGACAGAAATCAACCCGAACGAATACGATTGGGTTGATTGACAACCCCTGCTAGCGGCATTGCACCCACAGTTCACAAGAACTGCTTGTGCAATGATAAATGCCAACAGCGTATGCAGTCATCATTTATCGAGGTGCAGAGGACATGACGAGCTACATCGTATCATGTCTTCTCACACATTAATAAATAGGCCCCCTAAGCCTCTGCAGACTGCCCCCTTATCTCAGTTCATTTTACAGACGTGCATTTTAGCCAATAAGTGCTGACTCTATAAATAACTCAATGGGAGTTAGCACAATGTTATAGATATGGCACACATGAACTAGTGCTGTCTAGCTGTAAAAAATGTCAAAATGCACTGAGGTAAGAGGCAGCTTTCAAAACCTTAGAAATTAACATTTGAGACTACACAGGTTTAGCTTTTAACAAAGAATACCAAAAGAACAAAGTAAATATGATGATGAAATTAAATTTAAAAGTTGTTTAAAATTGTATGCCCTAACTGATTCAAGTTTAATTTTGAATAGACCGTCCATTTAAATTCTCATAAATATTACGGTTTATTGGTTTATCTTACTCTTTAAATAACTTTAAATTCTTATTTAGGGATTTTCAAACTCAAGCTATAGTGCTTTGATCTTTGTTCATAATACTTTCATATACCATTCCTAGTTTTCTGACTAAAAGGGATATATGAAAGTATAAATGCATATACTATACATATATACTGCAAACTCTTGCACATGCTCAGTAGGAGCTGATGTCTCAGAAAGTGTGCATACAAAAAGATTGTGCACAGTTTTGATAATGAAAATAAATTGGAAAGTTGTTAACCAAAGGGTTGCAAATAACAGTTAATCTGGATGATCAGAGGAACCCAAAGCATACAACAGAACTCTGGTACCTATCATTTGTGACTGTATATATATATATATATATATATATATATATATTTGAAGTAATGTAGCTTTTACAATTATAACCAAATTGAGGAAATGGTTAAAGTTACCTGCAAACTGGTTACATTCCAATGCCTCCTTTATTATTGTTATTTGGTTTTAGTCCTGAAATAGCTGAACCTTCAAACAAATCTCTACCATCAAACACATATGCAGCATAAACAAACAACATAAGAAAAATATCTTTTGTGACTTTCTGAAATGATCAAGTATACCCATCTCAGTTTACTTATTCTCCTATAGGAGTGAATCTTTTCTGAAATAACATAGAACTAGAAATGTGCGATTTGTTTCGGATCAATTTGGAAATTCGGCCGAATTCGTAAAATTCTGGATTCGGATCGATTCGAATTTCCGAATTAAAATAGTGCCGAATCTACCGAATAAATCCGAATTAGTTTGGATTTATTCGGATTTATTTGGTAGATTTGGATGGCCATTGATTACACTAGTATTGTACAGTATATTAGGTTATATCACTCTGCTATGGGTTACACCTAAAATACAGTACATAATACTAGTCTAATACACAGCACATCCCACCTAACACTTACCGAAATTCTGAATTTCCGAACCGAACCGAATTGAACCAAATCCAGCCGAATTTATTCGAATCCGAATGAATCCGAAACGAATTGATTCAAAATTTTTCTGAATTCGAATCGATCCGAACCGATTTTTTTTCGCCATGCACATGTCTACATAGAACCTCTATTATTTGTTTTCTATTTAGTAGTCATAATCCAAGTATATGTTTGTTTGTTTTTTGTGGGTTTTTTTGTTATTGGTTTAGTTTTCATTGTTTAAGAATTTACCATACAAAAATGTTGTATTTTTTAGCTATTTATTCATTTTCTTGGCATTGTCATCATTCTCAAGTTCAAATAAGTAAAATGGTGATGAAGTTTATCCATGCAAAAACAACTGCAGCAAACATGATAATCTGCTGTACTATAGTTCAGAATATGCTGATATGTTGTTTACTGTATTTCACAGCATGGGCGCCATGTACTAAGCTTCGAAGTGACCGTCCGTCTGTATTTCCGCGTCAAAATTCGCTCACGATCTGCTTCTCGTATGTATCAATCTGCGATCTGCTCGAAAAACCACTATTTTCATCAGCGATCGTAATTTTACTCAACTCATCGTTCCGAAGCCTTTTTCCACTTACTACATGTTCGATCGCACGTAAATTCGCTGTAATTGGAAATTATGAATGTTACAACTAATCCGCCCGCTCCAACTTTCACTGTAACTTCGCGTGATTTGCTTCGCGACCATTTAGGTAGCGAATACAATAGAAAACTATAGGGGGTATCAACCTGACGCCAGGTAGAAGTACTTAAGTGAAAGGACTAGACTACTATTGTAGCATTATTGGTTTTTGGATCAGTGAATGAAGATGGAGACACTTTTACACATGTTTCTTTTCTGATTGATTCAATTACGAGGAAGAAGGGCTATACAGGCACCGGTTAACAACTTGCAGAGAAGGAGAGGTAGAAGAATTAGAGTCCCTAGAGTTTTCCTTCCACGTATGGGTTTGGAAAGCATTTCTGATCGAGAGATTATCCAGAGATTCCGTTTGGACAGAGAAGCTATTATGCAACTTTACAATGAAATAGCAGAATACCTTGAACCAATGACAGCGCGTTCACAAGCCATACCCGGACTATTAAAACTGTTGGCAGCCTTACACTTTTTTGCCACCGGTTCATTCCAAGCTGTGTCTAGCGTTATAATTGGCATCAGCCAGTCTGCTTTTTCGAGGCACCTAACCAAAGTTATTGATGCTTTGATGGTCGTTTTGATGGCCGGAGCAAGCCATCTTGTCAAAGTGAATACCGAAAAGTAAATAAACAATATTCTAAGATTTCTGGGAAAATGCACATTCTTATACATGTCAGCAGCCAGACGTTGCCGCTTGTCTGGCGATTATGACACCTAGATCGTCACGTGGGTAAAGAACTAAACCAATCAGGTCGCAGACTGCTTCTTAACTTTGCTCTTTCGCGCCGAACGAAGCTTCAAAGTTATCAATAATCCGATTGTCTTCGACACACAATAGACGCAAAATTTTACGGCTTGGTTTTTAGTACATTCATGTAACGAAGTGCCATCCGCATGGTGCGAATGCCGGCGGGTTATTTCGATACGGTCTGTGCGAAAAAATTGACGCCTTAGTACATGGCGCCCCATGTGTGATCGCAAATGTCCAATAATTCTGTTTTGATGTTAAAAAACAACAGTTCTGATCAGCACATCTTTTGTCTGAACATATTTTATAATTCTAAAAAGCAAGACCTTAAAGGGCCATGATACCCACATTTTTTCTTTCATGATTTAGAAAGAGAATGCATTTTTAAACATCTTTCTAATTTACTTCTATTATCTAATTTGTTTTATTCTCTTGATATTCTTTGCTGAAAAGCATATCTAGATATGCTCAGTAGCTGCTGATTGGTTGCTGCACATAGAAGTCTCATGTGATTGGCTCACCCATGTGCATTGCTTTTTCTTCAAATAAGGATATCTCAAAAATGAAACAAAATAAATAATAGAAGTAAATTGTAATGTTGTTTAAATTTGTATGTTCTGTCTGAATCATGAAAGAAAGATTTTGGTTTTAGTGGCCCTTTAAAGGTACATGAAACCCAAAATGTTTCTTTCATGATTCAGATAGAGAATACAATTTTAAACAACTTTCTAATTTACTTCTATTATCTAATCTGTTTAATTCTCTTGGTATCATTTGTTGAAGGAGCAGCAATGCACTACTAGTTTCTAACTGAACTCATGGGTGAGCCAATCACATTAAATATATATATGCAGTCACCAATCAACAGCTAGAACATAGTTTCTCTGCTGCTCATGAACTTGCCTAGATAAAACTTTCAGCAAATGATAACAAGAGAAGGAAGCAAATTAAATAATAGAAGTAAATTGGAAAGCTGTTTAAAATTGTATTCTCTATCTGAATCATGAAATAATTTTTTTGGGGTTTCATGTCCCTTTAAGGGCTGCATATAAATATATTGCTATTAAACACATATAATTAAAAAGTCCCTTTGTATATAAAATAAATAGGGGGCGCTATACTACACACAATACTTTAAATAACTTTACAGAGTCAGTCTCTGCAAGATTTCCCTCTAGATAACAACACAGAGATATTTAGAGTCCACTTTTAGAACCTGTGATGTAGAGGTTACGTGACCTAACCAGTGGTATTTCATTCTAGATTACAATACATATTAAGACAGAGTCCACATTTAGAGTCGGTGATGTGGAGGTCTTGTGACCGCTTCTGTCCAATAGTATCTGCTATTACTAGTAAAGCCACATAGGCCATCTTTAGAATTTGTAGCTGTTTTATGAAGTGAAAACAATGTTTTTTTCTAACCAATAGATTTGTTTTTCTTTTTCAAACAACAGCTATGAGATTATGACACATATAAGTTACGCAGCTGCTCTGATTCACTTCAACTTTAGCTTGGGATTTTCTTTATTTCTGTCTTCTTTTTTTATATTATATTTTCATTAAGATACAATGGGCCTATTTATCAAGCCGTCAACCGCAAATACGCTGGAATTCCGCAGCGTAATTGTGGGGGGCCTGATTTCCCTTATTTATCAAAGCCTACAGACCGGCAAAAGTAGAATTTTCTGACGTAACATACGATCCGCCGGTCTCAGTCCGACACAGATCTATGCTTACGTCACTACAGATGTTCCGAATGCAAATTCGGAACTATCTGACTACTTTTGCTAGATATCAAATAACTACCAGGTACGCTCGCCACTATTCCGGCCCATCGTACCTGGTTTTCAATCCGCCACCCTGGAGGCGGGGGATGCCATAGGAATCAATGCGAGTCTGAAAGCAACGAAAGCTTATGTTCGCTGCTGCCCGATATCCCATTGATTCCTATGGGAGAAGAAAAGTTACGTTTATACCTAACACCCTAACATGTCCCCCGAGTCTAAATACCCCTAATCTGCTGCCCCCTACACTGCCGCCACCTACATTATACTTATTAACCCCTAATCTGCCTCCCCGACACCGCCGCCACCTTTATAAAAGTATTAACCCCTATCCCGTCGCTCCTGGAGCCCACCGCAACTAAATAAAGTTATTAACCCCTAAACCCCTGACCTCCCACATCAGTACCCCTTACTAAACATATTAACCCCTAAACCACCAGCCCCCCACATCGCCATAAACTAAATTAACCTATTAACCCCTAAACCTAACAACTCGCTAACTTTATATTAAATATTAACTCATCCCAATCTTATAATAAATTTAAACTTACCTTTAAAATTACATTAAACTATATTAAACTATTAATTAATCTACCCTAACTATTATAATAAAATTACATTAAACTATTAATTAACCTACCCTATTATAATAAAAATACATTAAACTATATTAAATTAATGATTAATCAACCTATATTTTAAACAAAAATTACATTCAACTAAATTAAAATAAAAATTAATCTAACCTAACTTTTATACTAAAATTACATAAAACTACAAATTAAATTAAATATATTATATATTTAAACACCTAACCCTACTCAAATAATTTAAATCTACACTACAAAATTACAAAGTTACAAAAAACTAAGCTACAAAATATAACAAACACTAAGTTACACAAAAAAATAAACACTAAGTTACAAAAAATAAAAAAGAAATTATCAAATCAGCCAATAGGATTGAGCTTGCATTCTATTGGCTGATTAGAATAGCCAATAGAATGCAAGCTCAATCCTATAGGCTGATTGCAACAGCCAATAGGATTTTTTCTACTTTAATTCCGATTGGCTGATAGAATTCTATCAGCCAATCGGAATCTAAGGGACACCATCTTGGATGACGTCATTTAAAGGAACCTTCATTCGTCGTTAGTCCGTCGGAAGAAGAGGATGCTCCGCGTCTTGAAGATGGACCCGATCCGCGCCGGATGGATGAAGATAGAAGATGCCGTCTGGGTAAAGACTTCTGTGGGCTTTGATGAAGACTTCAGCCAGCTTCTTGGAGGACTTCTTGCCACTTCTATGAAGACTTCTCCCGGCTTCTTGGAGGATGGATGTCGGATCTTAAAAACTGTAAGTCGATCTTCAGGGGTTAGTGTTAGGATTTTTTAAGGGTGTATTGGGTGGGTTTTATTTTTAGATTAGGGTTTTGGGCTGCAGAAGAGCTAAATGCCCTTTTAAGGGCAATGCCCATCCAAATGCCCTTTTCAGGGCAATGGGGAGCTTAGATTTTTTAGTTAGGGTTTTATTTGGGGGGTTGGTTGTGTGGGTGGTGGGTTTTACTGTTGGGGGTTGGGGGGTTGTTTGTATTTTTTTTTTACAGGTAAAAGAGCTGATTACTTTGGGGCAATGCCGTGCAAAACGCCCTTTTAAGGGCTATTTGTAGTTTATTGTAGGCTAGGGGCTTTTTTATTTTCATAGGGCCCTTAGATTAGGTGTAATTAGTTTAAAGCTTTGATTTTCTTTTTTATTTTTTGTAACTTAGTGTTTATTTTTTTTGTGTAACTTAGTGTTTTTTATTTTTTGTAGCTTAGTTAGTTTTTTGTAACTTTGTAATTTTTTAGTGTAGAATTAAATTATTTGAGTAGGGTTAGGTGTTTAAATATATAATATAGTTAATTCAATTTGTAGTGTTATGTAATTTTAGTATAAAAGATAGGTTATATTAATTTTTATTTTAATATAGTTTAATATAATTTTAGTTTAAAAGATAGGTTGGATTAATCATTAATTTAATATAGTTTAATGTATTTTATTATAAAAGGGTAGGTTAATTAATAGTTTAATGTAATTTTATTATAAAAGTTAGGGTAGGTTAATTCATAGTTTAATATAGTTTAATGTGGGGGGAACTTCTGGGAGGCGGCCATGATAGGTCGCACATTACTTCTCTGCTCTAGCCTTTTCATCATTTTTGCTTAAAATAACATCCCAGATGGCTCATCTACCTGCCACATAGCCTGATTTTTGAAATGCTACAGATCCTGCTTTAGATGAGCCTATTAACTCTAAGATGATCATGACTTGGTGCACCCGGAGCACATTCTAAGGCTGAGGCCTTTATTTACCCCCCGGCGAGGTCTACTTAGGCCTTGTTGTTAGGCAGCACGTAGTGCTGAATTCAAAACATCCCATCTCTAATCTGCCTAACTACAGATCTATATAGAAGATTATGGAATGTGCTACAGATATTTTGAGGGAGCTGAATCGTTTGTTAACGGAACATCACGCTGCATTCGAGACTATTTTACACAAAGCATCTAAACCTGGGGACAACCACTTTCCCCATACGGTCACTCAGTGGGAGCCTGTATTGGCAGAGAGGGAGAACGCTGACATTCTTAATCGCAGTTTGGGACCCTGGTGCCCGCTATCCACTCCTAAAAGATTGCTGAGGAACTTAAAAAGTACTCTTGTGGAACCCAATGGAATGGTTGACACAGCTAAACGGAGGCGTGATTTATTGCATAACCCAGCCAGGTGTTTGTGTAACCATTGCATTGGTGAGTCAACTAACTTTTACATTGCAGCGGAAGGTCTTGGAACAAATATCAGTGTGTCCTCCAGCGGGTGATTTTACCTGGTACATTTTGCACAGGCAGTCTGAAGAAATGTACTGTTCTCAAGTATCTATACTGCCTATCATCCTTCTTTATCTAGTATCGCAGCATCTGCAATGGGATCCTGGTGGTCTGATTCAGGCCACTTTCTTTTCGACGGAACCGGAAGCTGGTGCAGGCCGAACAACTTTTGTCTCACAGCATCTACCTGCAAAGTATACTTTTGAGGGGATTCTAGCAGGAGAAGATGCCCAGACCAACAATTCCATACAGCTGAGAGTAGCGTAAATTCCATTAATACCTTGCTTACCAGATGCCCGTTTCCATGTAGTCTTGCTGCACTCTGGCTGGGACCCTGGCGGACCGCATTGGCCTGCTCCTTTTGACTACTATAGCAAGAGTAACGAGGATTCACTACCCGTATCTGTATACTCTTAATACATCTATGTTGGAATGCTGACGTCCTTTTTCTTTTTGGAGTCCTTCTTTCTGTTTGTATGTGTGAGCATAACTGTGGTTTCTGGGACATATCGCCAGGATTAAAGGACAAAACACCCCTTATTTCATGATTTTGTGCCTAGTGTCTGGTATACTTAATATCCTAAATAAGATTTTATTATGTAGGTGGCAACTGTTTTATTGTGAGAATGTGGTTATGGTTCCCTTGATATAACGATATACATCTCAGTATTTCATGCAGGACCACTTTGGGAGCTTATGGTGAACCTTTCAGAGATTAAATATCTATGGCACATTAATTGTCTCACATCTAGTAACATCTTGTGATCTGCTTAATGTTTACCACCATCCATCTATATATACATAATACTGTTCTCTATGATGTCCTAATTTAGCATTTCTATACCATTTATCCACACAGTGATAGCTCTTAAGGCTACTTCTTCATACATTTTTTTTTAGTATGCGAGGTTATAACCATTCTTGATGTTTCTATAGGGATGTCAAGCGCAGTAACAAAGTAGGAGCTTATCATATAAGCATTACGCCCTATAGTCATTGTGCCCTGTATTTTATGTATGCTACAACTGAAGTTTCATTTGAGCAATATGTATATTTGCAATGTACATATAATCACTTAAGAACCATCTGTTTAATATTTACAGGTTCCCTTTACTACTTATGATTTATTTACTGAAAGCTTTGTGATGTCATAATAGTACTTACTGCCAATATAAGAATATCAAGCTCAGTAACATAGTAGGAATTAATCATATGGGTATTAAACCCTATAGTCATTGTGTCCAGTATTTCATGTATGTTACCACTGTACTTCCATTTGAGTAATCTGTTTATCTGCAATGTGCACATAACCACTTAAAGATTATCTATCCACTATTTACAGGACCCCTGTATACTTATGACCTATTTATTGCTTAACAATATATACAGTGATATGTCCACTTCTTAAATGTTGATTTACTTACTCCTTTACTGCCTCTTTATAGAAAGCGTATTCAGCCACCTTTTCATTTATGCCCTAAAATATATTATAGCCTTTGAACCCCACTTACATCTATAATGCTTCAGTGAACTATTTTAAGGTGATGTCTTGCTCCCAGCGGCCGGGGTAGCGGGATATCTATCATCTATCTATCTATCTATCTATCTATCTATCTATCTCTTTACTACTTTAGTTCTTGTTAGCCACTTATAAAATTCCAGTGTAGGTGGATATTTACTTTGGAACATATTTTGGGCATGATTTGTCACTGTTTAGATTATGGCTGATTAATATGTAACCCACACTTTGTTCGGCAAAGGGTATTCCTCCTTTGGGGCAACCTTACATATAACTCCCTCTTATTTTTTCAACTTTTACATCTTATGTAGCTATAATTCCCAAGTTTTAAAGTAGCTACACCTCCTGTTCAGTATTTTAATGTCTTATCCCAATTATATTTCAGGCAGAATTCCACCTATAATCTTTTCATGTTATACTACCCTGTTAAAGTGTTAATCATAAATATAGTATTAAACAGTAAAAAAACAAGAGGTCCTTCATTTGGGGTCCATGAGTGGCCCTTTCACACTAATGTTTACCTACCTTATCTTATGTTTACTTCAACGGTGTGGTCCAAGAGTGGCCACTTAAATCATTTGGTGGGTATACAGTTTGAGGAGCACTTATTGCCTGTATTGACAGTGTAATTTGTCATTTAACCATATTGTGCACTTCTCTGATCTGTTTTAGTAGCCTACCCTGTAATAATTTATTTTCTTGTATGTCTATGTTTTGGCAACTACTAATTGTTTGTTTTGCAAAGAACCTCAATAATAATAATAAAATATATATATATATATATATATATAGTTTAATGTAATTTTAAAAGTAAATTTAAATTTATTATAAGATAGGGATGAGTTAATATTTAATATAAAGTTAGCGAGTTGTTAGGTTAATAGGTTAATTTAGTTTATGGCGATGTGGGGGGCTGATGGTTTAGGGGTTAATACATTTATTTAGTTGCAGTGGGCTCCTGGAGCGGCAGGATAGGGGTTAATAACTTAATGTAGGTGGCGGCGGTGTAGGGGGCGGCAGATTAGGGGTTAATAAGTATAATGTAGGTGGGGGTTGGCTCCGGGAGCCGAGGAAAAGGGGTTAATAAGTTTATTAGAGTGGCAGTGGGCTCCGGGAGCGGCGGTTTAGGGGATAATAACTTTATTTAGTTGTGGCGGGGTCCGGGAGCGGCGGTATAGGGGTTAAACATTTTAGTATAGTGTGGGTGTTTAGTGACAGTATACAAATAAAGCTGTGAAAAAGCCGAAGAGCAGTGAGATCGATGACTGTTAGTTAACAACAGTCCGATGCTCATCGCCCGTACTTGGTGCGAGGCTTTTTGACAGCTTTTTTGTTAAATATGGAGATCATATTCAGGTCCGCGGCAACGATGTTAGGAGATGTCAGGCGAGCGTATTGGTGCCGGCAAATGCAGCACAGTTGACGGCTTGATAAATAGGCCCCAATGCCTCTCTTAGGTTTTATACAGTATACAGTATATACTGTATATATATATATATATATATATATATATATATATATATATATATATATATTTAGGGGTTTCACAGACACTTTAGATGATGTCATCAGTCACATGTGCAAATCTCTATCAATAAGATTTTGCTGTGGTCATGTGACTGCATTGTTTTTAGCTACATTTTCTGCGTTCTTTCTATTGTGGTGCACAGTACAATGATTATACATATTAGCACATGTAAATACCACTGTTGATACCTTTTAGAAGTTCTGTAATTGTTTTGATAATGATGTAATATAGTTGCATGTTTCAGATGTTTATGTAAACAATAATACTTACCATGGTAACATCTGCATATGATGATGTATATAAAGAGCGCACTTCCACTCTATTGTCATGCCTGATGAAACGGTTCATCTTTTAGCTGAGAAAAACAAATTAAAACATGTTTTTAAATAGATCAGCAGTACACTGATGTTCTATTAAAAGTTTTTAGTACTTTTATCAAGTTGCAGTGTACTGTTTGTGGAAGGTGGCTGCTGGATTTCTCCTGATTGCCTGTGGCCGGATATTGGAGACTCTTGTGTCCAACGAGGAATTCTCCTGAAGGTTGTTTCTGGGAGCATCGGCCAGATTGTGGCTGTGACATCCAGTCTGCCTAGTTGCACTATTCATCTATATAGTGCCATCTCACTTGTGAGTGCCCCATTTGTGATTTTTTTATTTGTTTCATAAATCACATTGTCTACACCATGAGGCACACTTTTGTTTATATATTGTACATATAATTATAATTTTCTAAAAATGTCCAGTGGCGGAACTTCAGGTAGGAGTGCATTTGTGAAGGCTATAAGAGAAAAGAGCTCCATACTTCAGTCCATGAAAAATAATACTATAAGAGCCTCCTCAACCCTACTGTAGATCTCCTTGGCTATGGGCTGGTGACCTGGAGTCTCCAGTGTGCAAGGTCAACTGACATTTGCTGTGTGAGGAGCAGACCATCTTCCTCATTAACATTCGAAGGTCACTGATCTTATACACTAGGGCCCAAGACAACAGGCCACATAAAAAGCAATAAGGAGCAGGAATGCATAAAGCCAATGGGGACTCTTGCACAGTGCATACAGAGCTCCTATAAACAGATTGCAATTGAACAGCAGGAGTGGTGATAAGCAGTGGGACACTAACGTTCCTTACAGCAGACCTTTGTCACACAAACACTGGAGGTTGTTCAACAAGGGGGTAAGGCAGCAACTTGTAACCCAGCAGTTACTATTGCAGGTGAAGAGTTATACTGCTTCCTTCAAGAGATTAAATTAAAAACACGGACTATAAGTGCAAGCGAATCAGCCACCAGAGAAAAGAGAGTGTGCATAGGCCGAGAAGGTAATTGAAAACGAAGCAGAGGTCTGGAACTTATGGGATATACTGCACATGCCAAATAGGAGCTATACTCAATTTATAAAAGCCACTCACAATGACCCATTATAAGCCCTAATAGTAATTAGCATAGAGGCAGGGAATATATATGGAGGTCTGTTAAAAACTCCCATCCACTTTGAGAAACTTAAAATTGTAAAGGGGCAGCTTGTAATGTTGGGCTCTTGGACTCCTGTTTTAATACACACTATATTTGAATGCACCTGCATTTCAAAACTATAACTGCATGCTTTATTTAAAACATAACATTGGAGGCTGAGCTAACAGTGGTGCTGACTGGAAGCAGTGGATCGAAGCTCCTATAATATTGCCAAGAATTTACCACTTTTACAATTCTATAACCCCCAAAAAAGTGATAGATTTTGTGCATATAAGTGACTACTTTACTATAGGCTGTAGTCCGCCTTATCTGGAGACTTATATTGGCAATTCTAGTGAGCAGATTATACCAAACCTGACTGATGATGCTACAGCTACAGAAGTCGGATTTATTTGTGAATCATCTCCACTCGTCAATTACACTACCTACACCTCTACTCTCAAAGCCGCACATCACTTCAGGAGATCGCTGCTGAATACCTACCCTGAGAATCCACGGAAAGCCCTTGAAAAGCCGTCATCTTCTTTCAGTTATCATTGTGGCGCATGAAGACAGGATCCTCCCGTGACCGGCATTCAACTTCTTACAATTCGATAACAGAGCCACTCGACATGGAAACGGCTGCGCAACTGGGAGTGAGCCTGCCCTTCCACACATGGGACTTAATAATTTTAATCCATAGATCCACAATCTTCTCTTTGGTAAGCTCTGAGCTGAACTGGAGTTTTCATGTTGACAAAAGACAGACCTTCCTGAGTCCTTACCTCATCCGCTGCCTACACTATTCCTCTACAGCTTTTTGCGTGGCTGTGGGGGGAGAGTAGACTCTGTAGTCTTACATTTTCACATCACGGATGCCTGCCATCTACTACTGACCTCAGATCTCATTAGAAACCCACAAGAGGCCACCATCTTGCCTCCACGGCACTCGTGATGCACAGTGTATGGAGCAGCCGTTGATGTCTAAGTTGCATTCTACTGCCTAATCGCAAATTCCTCCAACATTGAGTCAGATACTTTCGCTTCGGATCTGTGAGTAAACTAATCTACATGCACACATGTGCTACATTTACAAAAAGGTGTTAGTGGCCACAGTGCTCTTCTCTCATAACACGGGGCTCACCTCCTGCTGAATTGCATGCTTTCTATCCTTCGCCATTGAGGCACAGATACCGCAGATTAGTTTGAGGAAACTTACATTCAGATTTAAGATCCAGATTTGGGCCTTACGCTATCTATATCAGCGCACCCATAAAACTGAGACATCAAATTAAACCACAACGTGGAGCCTTTATACTTTCTATACACCCATCTTAGCTCAGGTGGACACTCCCAGTTTGGGATCTTAAATGACTAATCTTCTTACTCTCCTGAGGATATGATTTGTACTCTCTAATATAGTTGGCTATACTAGCATATTTGCATACTTACCTGGAACTAAGGCCTAAACTTAGAGATCGCTCAAGTACTTTCTGAGCTTATGAAAACTCATTTCACCTGGCAAAACCTCATATAAGCGACTTTTCTCAGACAACCACAGAGCTTAAAGTCCCCTCCTCCCTTTCCCACAGGCCTTCATTACCAGCGGGTCATACCCTCATAACCTTTTCCCACTTTGCCTATAGGGGGCACTTCCCCAGGGGGGGATTTCTTTCAAAATCAGCTTAAACTACATGAATCAACCATATTATACTGCTAGATTTGCTTAATTAGAAATTAATTGCTAACACACTCCCCCCAGTCTCTTTAAGGAAGTCACATCCTCAAGTTTTTGTTCACCCTCCTGGTGGTAAAAGCAAAAAATAGAAGAAAAAACAGGCCCTTCATAATGGCTCACACCATGTAGAAAAAACAAAAACATCAAGAGCACCCGAAAAAAAAACACTAACTAACTATTTCAATAGTAAAAACCTTCTTGATCAAGATGTATCAGATGATGATTCTAGAGATTCCTCTGCTTCCTACAGAAAAGCCTCCAAAACTGACAACTGACAAGTATCACATTCACTATATGGCCAAACAAAAATGATTTCCAAATTCCTATTCCTTATGTTACTTGCCCTTGCAAATGATGTAGAGTCTAACCCTGGTCCACCAACAAATTCCATTCCTAGCCTTCTAACTAAAAAAGGCCTCTCCTTTGTGCACTGTAATATGCGCAGCTTACTACCAAACAATGATGCACTGCAAGCATGGTGTTTATAATACAAGTCCACAATCATTGTGATCTCTGAATCGTGGCTAACCACAAAAATACCTGACTCTGCCATTGCAATGCATGGGTATTCATGCCATAGAAATGACAGAGCAAAGAGAGGAGGTGGCATTGTAATTTATGTTGACAATTCAACAAAGTACACCCCCTTACAAAAATATAGCTCTCATGCCACCATTAATTTCCTTTCTGGCACAATTGAGATCATGTGCATTAAATCAATCATTGTTGCAGGAATCTACTGCCCATCTAGCCCCCCTGTGTATTCCCTTTCTGACATAGCACATCTCCTTAGTGAAAACATAGCTCAAAACCCAAAAAGTGAAATTTTAGTTTTTGGAGATTTTAATATTGATTGGCTGAATCCAAAAAATAATAGTTGTCATGACTATGGCTCTTATGCCTTAACGCATAAGCCAGGTGCTGCGCTCACTCTTTGTGCTGCTTACAAACCACACTGGCCTCTAGTTATCAAGCCGTCAACCTCAAATACGCTGGAATTCCGCAGCGTTTTTGTGGCGAGGCTGATTCGCCTTAGTTATAAAGCCCTACACACTAGCAAAAGTAGAATTTTGTGACGTAAGCTTCGATCCGCCGGACTCAGTCCGACACAGATCGATTCTTACATCACTCCAGATGTTCCGCACACAAGTTCGGCACAATCTGACTACTTTTGCTAGTTATCAAAAAACTAGCAGGTACGCTCTATCCTGCCGATCCCGTACCCCGTCGCAACTAAATAAATTGTTTAACCCCTAAACCGCCACTCCTGGACCCCGCCGCCACCTATATTAAACTTATTAACCCCTAATCTTCCCCCCCTACACCGTCTCCACTTATAATATATTTATTAACCCCTATCCTGCCCCCCATACCGCCGCATCCTATAATAAAATTATTAACCCCTAAACCTAAGTCTAACCCTAACCCTAACACCCCCCTAACTTAAATATTAATTAAATACATCTAAATATTATAACTCTTATTAACTAAATTATTCCTATTTAAAACTAAATACTTACCTGTAAAATAAACCCTAAGATAGCTACAATGTAATTAATAATTACATTGTAGCTATTTTAGGATTTATATTTATTTTACAGGTAACTTTGTATTTATTTTAGCTAGTTATTAAATAGTTATTGATCGGAACAGCCAATAGAATGGGAGGTCAATCTGATTGGCTGATTGGATCAGCCAATCGGATTGAGCTTCAATCTGATTGGCTGATTTAATCAGCCAATCAGATTTGTCCTACCTTAATTCCGATTGGCTGATAGAATCCTATCAGCCAATCGGAATTCGAGGGACGCCATCTTGGATGATGTCCCTTAAAGGAACCATCATTCGTCGTTCAGTCGTCGGTGGAAGAAGATGGCTCCGCGTTGGCTCGTCTGAAGATGGCTCCGGATGGATGAAGATTGAAGACGCCGCCTGGATGTTGACTTCAATCGGATGGAAGACTTCTTCAGCGCCCCTTGGATGATGACTTCAATCGGATGGAAGACTTCTTCAGCGCCCCTTGGATGATGACTTCTGCCGCTCCGGATGTCTTCTTCTGTTCCATCGGTGGTCGGCTGGCTGAAGACGGCCAAAGGTAGGATGATCTTCAGGGGGGTAATGTTAGGTTTATTTAAGGGGGGTTTGGGTTAGATTATGGGTATGTGAGTGGTGGGTTTTAATGTTCGGGGGGTTGTATTTTCTTTTTACAGGCAAAAAAGCTGAATTCTTTGGGGCATGCCCCGCAAAAGGCCCTTTTAAGGGCTGGTAAGGTAATAGAGCTGTTAACTTTTTAATGTAGAATAGGGTAGGGCATTTTTTTATTTTGGGGGACTTTGTTATTTTAATAGGGGGCTTAGATTAGGTGTAAGTAGTTTAAAATTGTTGTAATATTTTTTAAATGTTTGTAACTTATTTTTTTTATTTTTTGTCACTTAGTTTTTTTTATTTTTTGTACTTTAGTTAGTTTATTTAATTGTAGTTATTTTTAGGTAATTTATTTAATTAATTTAATGATAGTGTAGTGTTAGGTTTAATTGTAACTTAGGTTAGTTTTTATTTTACAGGTAAATTTGTCTTTATTTTAACTAGGTAGCTATTAAATAGTTAATAACTATTTAATAGCTATTGTACCTAGTTAAAATAAATTGAAATTTGCCTGTAAAATAAAAATAAATCCTAAAATAGCTACAATATAATTATTATTTATATTGTAGCTATAATAGGGTTTATTTTAAAGGTAAGTATTTAGTTTTATTTTACAGGTAATTTTATATTTATTTTAGCTAGGTAGTTATTAAATAGTTAATAACTATTTAATAACTATTCTAACTAGCTAAAATAAATACAAAGTTACCTGTAAAATAAATATAAATCCTAAAATAGCTACAATGTAATTATTAATTACATTGTAGCTATCTTAGGGTTTATTTTACAGGTAAGTATTTAGTTTTAAATAGGAATAATTTAGTTAATGATAGTGTAGTGTTCGGTGTAATTGTAACTTAGGTTAGTTTTTATTTTACAGGTAAATTTGTCTTTATTTTAACTAGGTAGCTATTAAATAGTTAATAACTATTTAATAGCTATTGTACCTAGTTAAAATAAATTGAAATTTGCCTGTAAAATAAAAATAAATCCTAAAATAGCTACAATATAATTATTATTTATATTGTAGCTATAATAGGGTTTATTTTAAAGGTAAGTATTTAGTTTTAAATAGGATTAATTTAGTTAATAAGAGTTATAATATTTAGATGTATTTAATTAATATTTAAGTTAGGGGGTGTTAGGGTTAGGGTTAGACTTAGGTTTAGGGGTTAATAATTTTATTATAGGATGCAGCGGTATAGGGGGGGGCAGGATAGGGGTTAATAAATTTATTATAGGTGGCGACGGTGTAGGGGGGCAGATTAGGGGTTAATAAGTTTAATATAGGTGGCGGCGGGGTCCGGGAGCAGTGGTTTAGGGGTTAAACAATTTATTTAGTTGAGGCAGGGTACGGGATTGGCAGGATAGGGGTTAATACATTTATTATAGGTGGCAGCGGTATAGGGGGGCAGGATAGGGGATAATAGGTATTATATAGGTGGCGGCGGGGTCCGGGAGCGGCGGTTTAGGGGTTAATCAGTCTATTAGAGTGGTGGTGGGCTCCGGGAGCGGCGGTTTAGGGGTTAATACATTTATAAGAGTTGCGGCGGGGTCTAGGAGCGGCAGTTTAGGGGTTAATAACTTTATTTAGTTGCGGCGGGCTCCGGGGGCACCAGTATAGGGGGTAGAACAGTATAGTTAGTGTGGGTGCTTAGTGACAGCTTGTCAATAAAGCTGTAAAAAAGCCAAAGAGCAGCGAGATCGGATGAGTGATAACTATCACAGTCCGCTGCTCATCGCCCCGTACTTTTGACAGATTTATTGATAACTTTGGCGAGATTTTTCAGGTCTGCGGCAGTGATGGTAGGCGACCTTAGGTGGGCCTATTGGGGCCGGCGAATGCAGGTAAGTAGATACGTTGATAACTAGAGGCCATAGTGTGTTTTTAAAGATGGAATAAAGAATTTGTTTTAAACTTCCTCTGGCGTGGATCAAACTCTTTTTTTCCTTTAATTTTGTTTGACTCCCTTAATTCCCTTCTACTTACATTCCATGACTGGGGGGATACCCATTTTTTGTATCCGTTATCTCTTCTCCCACACACAAAACTCATATGATTCGTACTATTCAGATACAGATAATAGCTCTCCTTTATCTTATATCATTTGTATCTTACCCGTTGCAATATATGCCTTGCTACATTTATATTTTCAGCTTCCTCATACAATCACATCTCACCGAAACAGGATAAATACCTTTCTTTCCCTGTTCTGCTTGCTCCAGTCACTCCGTTCCATTCCATTATATCTCGCCTCCTCTAGGTCAAATTATTATAATCTCTGCCTCCCAATTCCCCCTCCACACTTAAGCAGCTTTTGACCGCTGATTTCCCTTAAAACATAATTTTTCATTAACTTTATAGTTATATTTACTTGTCACTTTGGTTTTCAATTTATCCTGGTATACTCATTGCCTAATCCTTTCACTACTACTCACTAAGGCCTAGATTTGGAGTTCGGCGGTAAAAGGGCTGTTAACGCTCCGCGGGCTTTTTTCTGGCCGCACCATAAAATTAACTCTGGTATCGAGAGTTCAAACAAATGCTGCGTTAGGCTCCAAAAAAGGAGCGTAGAGCATTTTTACCGCAAAAGCAACTCTCGATACCAGAGTTGCTTACGGACGCGGCCGGCCTCAAAAACGTGCTCGTGCACGATTCCCCCATAGGAAACAATGGGGCTGTTTGAGCTGAAAAAAAACCTAACACCTGCAAAAAAGCAGCGTTCAGCTCCTAACGCAGCCCCATTGTTTGCTATGGGGAAACACTTCCTACGTCTGCACCTAACACTCTAACATGTACCCCGAGTCTAAACACCCCTAACCTTACATTTATTAACCCCTAATCTGCCGCCCCCGCTATCGCTGACCCCTGCATATTTTTTTAAACCCCTAATCTGCCGCTCCGTAAACCGCCGCCACCTACGTTATCCCTATGTACCCCTAATCTGCTACCCCTAACACCGCCGACCCCTATATTATATTTATTAACCCCTAACCTGCCCCCCACAACGTCGCCGACACCTGCCTACACTTATTAACCCCTAATCTGCCGAGCGGACCTGAGCGCTACTATAATAAAGTTATTAACCCCTAATCCGCCTCACTAACCCTATAATAAATAGTATTAACCCCTAATCTGCCCTCCCTAACATCGCCGACACCTAACTTCAATTATTAACCCCTAATCTGGCGACCGGAGCTCATCGCTACTATAATAAATGGATTAACCCCTAAAGCTAAGTCTAACCCTAACACTAACACCCCCCCTAAGTTAAATATAATTTACATCTAACGAAATAAATTAACTCTTATTAAATAAATTATTCCTATTTAAAGCTAAATACTTACCTGTAAAATAAATCATAATATAGCTACAATATAAATTATAATTATATTATAGCTATTTTAGGATTAATATTTATTTTACAGGCAACTTTGTTATTATTTTAACCAGGTAAAATAGCTATTAAATAGTTAAGAACTATTTAATAGTTACCTAGTTAAAATAATAACAAATTTACCTGTAAAATAAATCCTAACCTAAGTTATAATTAAACCTAACACTACCCTATCAATAAATTAATTAAATAAACTACCTACAATTACCTACAATTAACCTAACACTACACTATCAATAAATTAATTAAACACAATTCCTACAAATAAATACAATTAAATAAACTAGCTAAAGTACAAAAAATAAAAAAGAACTAAGTTACAGAAAATAAAAAAATATTTACAAACATAAGAAAAATATTACAACAATTTTAAACTAATTACACCTACTCTAAGCCCCCTAATAAAATAACAAAGCCCCCCAAAATAAAAAATTCCCTACCCTATTCTAAATTAAAAAAGTTACAAGCTCTTTTACCTTACCAGCCCTTAACAGGGCCCTTTGCGGGGCATGCCCCAAGAATTTCAGCTCTTTTGCCTGTAAAAAAAAACATACAATACCCCCCCCCCCAACATTACAACCCACCACCCACATACCCCTAATCTAACCCAAACCCCCCTTAAATAAACCTAACACTAAGCCCCTGAAGATCTTCCTACCTTGTCTTCACCTCAACAGGTATCACTGATCCGTCCTGGCTCCAAGATCTTCATCCAACCCAAGCGGGGGTTGGCGATCCATAATCCGGTCCAGAAGAGGCTCCAAAGTCTTCCTCCTATCCGGCAAGAAGAGGACATCCGGACCGGCAAACATCTTCTCCAAGCGGCATCTTCGATCTTCTTTCATCCGGAGCGAAGCGGCAGGATCCTGAAGACCTCCAGCGCGGAACATCCATCCGGACCGACGACTGAACGACGAATGACTGTTCCTTTAAGGGACGTCATCCAAGATGGCGTCCCTCGAATTCCGATTGGCTGATAGGATTCTATCAGCCAATCGGAATTAAGGTAGGAATTTTCTGATTGGCTGATGGAATCAGCCAATCAGAATCTAGTTCAATCCGATTGGCCGATCCAATCAGCCAATCAGATTGAGCTCGCATTCTATTGGCTGATCGGAACAGCCAATAGAATGCGAGCTCAATCTGATTGGCTGATTGCATCAGCCAATCGGATTGAACTTGATTCTGATTGGCTGATTCCATCCTACCTTAATTCCGATTGGCTGATAGAATCCTATCAGCCAATCGGAATTCGAGGGACGCCATCTTGGATGACGTCCCTTAAAGGAACAGTCATTCGTCGTTCAGTCGTCGGTCCGGATGGATGTTCCGCGCTGGAGGTCTTCAGGATCCTGCCGCTTCGCTCAGGATGGAAGAAGATCGAAGATGCCGCTTGGAGAAGATGTTTGCCGGTCCGGATGTCCTCTTCTTGCCGGATAGGAGGAAGACTTTGGAGCCTCTTCTGGACCGGATTATGGATCGCCAACCCCCGCTTGGGTTGGATGAAGATCTTGGAGCCAGGACGGATCGGTGATACCTGGATGGTGAAGACAAGGTAGGAAGATCTTCAGGGGCTTAGTGTTAGGTTTATTTAAGGGGGGTTTGGGTTAGATTAGGGGTATGTGGGTGGTGGGTTCTAATGTTGGGGGGGGGTATTGTATGTTTTTTTTTACAGGCAAAAGAGCTGAAATTCTTGGGGCATGCCCCGCAAAGGGCCCTGTTCAGGGCTGGTAAGGTAAAAGAGCTTGTAACTTTTTTAATTTAGAATAGGGTAGGGAATTTTTTATTTTGGGGGGCTTTGTTATTTTATTAGGGGGCTTAGAGTAGGTGTAATTAGTTTAAAATTGTTGTAATATTTTTCTTATGTTTGTAAATATTTTTTTATTTTCTGTAACTTAGTTCTTTTTTATTTTTTGTACTTTAGCTAGTTTATTTAATTGTATTTATTTGTAGGAATTGTGTTTAATTAATTTATTGATAGTGTAGTGTTAGGTTAATTGTAGGTAATTGTAGGTAGTTTATTTAATTATTTTATTGATAGGGTAGTGTTAGGTTTTATTATAACTTAGGTTAGGATTTATTTTACAGGTAAATTTGTTATTATTTTAACTAGGTAACTATTAAATAGTTCTTAACTATTTAATAGCTATTGTACCTGGTTAAAATAATTACAAAGTTGCCTGTAAAATAAATATTAATCCTAAAATAGCTCTAATATAATTATAATTTATATTGTAGCTATATTAGGATTTATTTTACAGGTAAGTATTTAGCTTTAAATAGGAATAAGTTATTTAATAAGAGTTAATTTATTTCGTTAGATAAATATTATATTTAACTTAGGGGGGTGTTAGTGTTAGGGTTAGACTTAGCTTTAGGGGTTAATACATTTATTAGAATAGCGGTGAGCTCCGATCGGAAGATTAGGGGTTAATAATTGAAGTTAGGTGTCGGCGATGTTAGGGAGGGCAGATTAGGGGTTAATACTATTTATGATAGGGTTAGTGAGGCGGATTAGGGGTTAATACATTTATTATAGTAGCGCTCAGGTCCGCTCGGCAGATTAGGGGTTAATAAGTGTAGGCAGGTGTCGGCGACGTTGAGGGGGGCAGATTAGGGGTTAATAAATATAATATAGGGGTCGGCGATGTTAGGGCAGCAGATTAGGGGTACATAGGGATAACGTAGGTGGCGGCGATTTGCGGTCGGAAGATTAGGGGTTAATTATTTTAAGTAGCTGGCGGCGACGTTGTGGGGGGCAATTTAGGGGTTAATAAATGTAATACAGGGGTCGGCGGGGTTAGGGGCAGCAGATTAGGGGTACATAAGTATAACGTAGGTGGCGGTCGGCAGATTAGGGGTTAAAAATTTTAATCGAGTGGCGGCGATGTGGGGGGAGCTCGGTTTAGGGGTACATAGGTAGTTTATGGGTGTTAGTGTACTTTAGAGTACAGTAGTTAAGAGCTTTATGAACCGGCGTTAGCCAGAAAGCTCTTAACTCCTGCTATTTTCAGGCGGCTGGAATCTTGTCGTTAGAGCTCTAACGCTCACTTCAGAAACGACTCTAAATACCAGCGTTAGAAAGATCCCATTGAAAATATAGGATACGCAAATGGTGTAGGGGGATCTGCGGTATGGAAAAGTCGCGGCTGAAAAGTGAGCGTTAGACCCTTTAATCACTGACTCCAAATACCAGCGGGCGGCCAAAACCAGCGTTAGGAGCCTCTAACGCTGGTTTTGACGGCTACCGCCGAACTCCAAATCTAGGCCTATGAAGTCTGAGCTGCATCTTCGCCCTCCTCTCCTCCCCCCTTTTTTTTTCTCCTCTCCCGAATTGATGGCCTTCGCCTAGTTTTAATAAATTTCCAAGGTCTCAATTCGTCTACAAAGCATAGCTTACTGATAAACTACCTACAGAAGAGTTGGACAGATATCACTTACATTCAGGAGACCCATTGGATCTCAACTCCAGGTACATCTCATACATATAAAAAATACCCGTCAGTTCTAAGTCAAGAGGAGTTGCTATTTTTATTACCAACAACATTAAATATGACCCCATATATGTGGAATGTGATCCTCAAGCCAGCTTTATCATATCGATTTGCAAATTAAACTATAACTTAGTAACTTTGGTAAATGTGTATGCTCCCAACTCGAAACAAATTCGGTTTCTGAGGATGCTTCTCAGGTCGGTGTCGACTGTGAAACAAGGTGAACTAATCCTGGGTGGGGATTTTAATCTCACTTTGGACCATTCTTTAGATAGACCAGGTCCAAAGATCTCTTCTTCAGATAGATCAACCCATTCTCTATCTAGAGCCTTCCAGAATCTCATTAATCAATATGACTTATATGACTGCTGGAGATCATTGGACCTACAAGATAAGTATTATACCTTCTATTCCTCTCCTCATAAATCACATAGATTATTTTTTCACAAGCTCTCAAATGTTTAACCTTATCTCTTACACTAGAATTTCTCCTATTTCCTGGTCAGATCATGATGCCTTGTCATTATCACTTGGCCCACATATTACAAATCCTCCCCCTCCCTCATGGCGACTCAAAGACTGGATAGTCACAGACCCCATGTACAAAAAAGAACTCCAAGAACTCCAAGATTTAATTACTGAGGCCTAGATTTGGAGTTTGGCGGTAAAAGGGCTGTTAACGCTCCGCGGGCTTTTTTCTGGCCGCACCATAAAATTAACTCTGGTATCGAGAGTTCAAACAAATGCTGCGTTAGGCTCCAAAAAAGGAGCGTAGAGCATTTTTACCGCAAATGCAACTCTCGATACCAGCGGTGCTTACGGACGCGGCCAGCCTCAAAAACGTGCTCGTGCACGATTCCCCCATAGGAAACAATGGGACTGTTTGAGCTGAAAAAAAACCTAACACCTGCAAAAAAGCAGCGTTCAGCTCCTAACGCAGCCCCATTGTTTCCTATGGGGAAACACTTCCTACGTCTGCACCTAACACTCTAACATGTACCCCGAGTCTAAACACCCCTAGCCTTACACTTATTAACCCCTAATCTGCCGCCCCCGCTATCGCTGACACCTGCATATTTTTTTTAACCCCTAATCTGCCGCTCCGTAAACCGCCGCAACCTACGTTATCCCTATGTACCCCTAATCTACTGCCCTAACATCGCCGACCCCTATATTATATTTATTAACCCCTAATCTGCCCCCCTCAGCGTCGCCGACACCTGCCTACACTTATTAACCCCTAATCTGCCGAGCGGACCTGAGCGCTACTATAATAAAGTTATTAACCCCTAATCCGCCTCACTAACCCTATCATAAATAGTATTAACCCCTAATCTGCCCTCCCTAACATCGCCGACACCTACCTTCAATTATTAACCCCTAATCTTCCGAGCGGAGCTCACCGCTATTCTAATAAATGTATTAACCCCTAACGCTAAGTCTAACCCTAACACTAACACCCCCATAACTTAAATATAATTTACATCTAACGAAATTAATTAAATCTTATTAAATAAATGATTCCTATTTAAAGCTAAATACTTACCTGTAAAATAAATCCTAATATAGCTACAATATAAATTATAATTACATTGTAGCTATTTTAGGATTAATATTTATTTTACAGGCAACTTTGTAATTATTTTAACTAGGTACAATAGCTATTAAATAGTTAAGAACTATTTAATAGCTACCTAGTTAAAATAATAACAAATTTACCTGTAAAATAAATCCTAACCTAAGATATAATTAAACCTAACACTACCCTATCAATAAAATAATTAAATAAACTACCTACAATTACCTACAATTAACCTAACACTACACTATCAATAAATTAATTAAACACAATTGCTACAAATAAATACAATTAAATAAACTAGCTAAAGTACAAAAAATAAAAAAGAACTAAGTTACAAAAAATAAAAAAATATTTACAAACATAAGAAAAATATTACAACAATTTTAAACTAATTACACCTACTCTAAGCCCCCTAATAAAATAACAAAGACCCCCAAAATAAAAAATTCCCTACCCTATTCTAAATTAAAAAAGTTACAAGCTCTTTTACCTTACCAGCCCTGAACAGGGCCCTTTGCGGGGCATGCCCCAAGAATTTCAGCTCTTTTGCCTGTAAAAGAATAAATACAATACCCCCCCCAACATTACAACCCACCACCCACATACCCCTAATCTAACCCGAACCCCCCTTAAATAAACCTAACACTAAGCCCCTGAAGATCTTCCTACCTTGTCTTCACCATACCAGGTTCACCGATCCGTCCTGGCTCCAACATCTTCATCCAACCCAAGCGGGGGTTGGCGATCCATCATCCGGTGCTGAAGAGGTCCAGAAGAGGCTCCAAAGTCTTCCTCCTATCCGGCAAGAAGAGGACATCCGGACCGGCAAACATCTTCTCCAAGCGGCATCTTCGATCTTCTTCCATCCGGTGCGGAGCGGGTCCATCTTGAAGCAGGCAACGCGGATCCATCCTCTTCTTCCGTTGTCTCCCGACGAATGACGGTTCCTTTAAGGGACGTCATCCAAGATGGCGTCCCTCGAATTCCGATTGGCTGATAGGATTCTATCAGCCAATCGGAATTAAGGTAGGAATTTTCTGATTGGCTGATGGAATCAGCCAATCAGAATAAAGTTCAATCCGATTGGCTGATCCAATCAGCCAATCAGATTGAGCTCGCATTCTATTGGCTGTTCCGATCAGGGGGGTTTGGGTTAGATTAGGGGTATGTGGGTGGTGGGTTGTAATGTTGGGGGGGGGTATTGTATTTATTCTTTTACAGGCAAAAGAGCTGAAATTCTTGGGGCATGCCCCGCAAAGGGCCCTGTTCAGGGCTGGTAAGGTAAAAGAGCTTGTAACTTTTTTAATTTAGAATAGGGTAGGGAATTTTTTATTTTGGGGGGCTTTGTTATTTTATTAGGGGGCTTAGAGTAGGTGTAATTAGTTTAAAATTGTTGTAATATTTTTCTTATGTTTGTAAATATTTTTTTATTTTTTGTAACTTAGTTCTTTTTTATTTTTTGTACTTTAGCTAGTTTATTTAATTGTTTTTATTTGTAGCAATTGTGTTTAATTAATTTATTGATAGTGTAGTGTTAGGTTAATTGTAGGTAATTGTAGGTAGTTTATTTAATTATTTTATTGATAGGGTAGTGTTAGGTTTAATTATATCTTAGGTTAGGATTTATTTTACAGGTAAATTTGTTATTATTTTAACTAGGTAGCTATTAAATAGTTCTTAACTATTTAATAGCTATTGTACCTGGTTAAAATAATTACAAAGTTGCCTGTAAAATAAATATTAATCCTAAAATAGCTACAATATAATTATAATTTATATTGTAGCTATATTAGGATTTATTTTACAGGTAAGTATTTAGCTTTAAATAGGAATCCTTTATTTAATAAGAGTTAATTAATTTCGTTAGATGTAAATTATATTTAAGTTAGGGGGGTGTTAGTGTTAGGGTTAGACTTAGCTTTAGGGGTTAATCAATTTATTAGAATAGCGGTGAGCTCCGGTCGTCAGATTAGGGGTTAATAATTGAAGGTAGGTGTCGGCGATGTTAGGGAGGGCAGATTAGGGGTTAATACTATTTATGATAGGGTTAGTGAGGCGGGTTAGGGGTTAATAACTTTATTATAGTAGCGCTCAGGTCCGCTCGGCAGATTAGGGGTTAATAAGTGTAGGCAGGTGTCGGCGACGTTGAGGGGGGCAGATTAGGGGTTAATAAATATAATATAGGGGTCGGCGGTGTTAGGGGTAGCAGATTAGGGGTACATAGGGATAACGTAGGTGGCGGCGCTTTGCGGTCGGAAGATTAGGGGTTAATTATTTTAAGTAGCTGGCGGCGACGTTGTGGGGGGCAGGTTAGGGGTTAATAAATGTAATACAGGGGTCGGCGGGGTTAGGGGCAGCAGATTAGGGGTACATAAGTATAACGTAGGTGGCGGTCGGCAGATTAGGGGTTAAAAATTTTAATCGAGTGGCGGCGATGTGGGGGGAGCTCGGTTTAGGGGTACATAGGTAGTTTATGGGTGTTAGTATACTTTAGGGTACAGTAGTTAAGAGCTTTATGAACCGGCGTTAGCCAGAAAGCTCTTAACTCCTGCTATTTTCAGGCGGCTGGAATTTTGTCGTTAGAGCTCTAACGCTCACTTCAGAAACGACTCTAAATACCGGCGTTAGAAAGATCCCATTGAAAAGATAGGATACGCAAATGGCGTAGGGGGATCTGCGGTATGGAAAAGTCGCGGCTGAAAAGTGAGCGTTAGACCCTTTAATCACTGACTCCAAATACCAGCGGGCGGCCAAAACCAGCGTTAGGAGCCTCTAACGCTGGTTTTGACGGCTACCGCCGAACTCCAAATCTAGGCCTGAGTTTCTTAATATAAATGATAATCTCCAAACCTCAACGAAGACCCTCTGGGCCTCGCTTAAAGCTTATCTTAGAGACAATTTTATCAAGATAGACACAGATATACGCAAAAAACAGGGAGCCCCACTCTCAGTACTCGCCACACAATTAAGGATTTTTAGACGCCTGCTCAATTTATCCTTTTCCATAACCATTAATACTTAATAATATTGGTCTCCATAGAAATTCAAAACCTAGAATTCCAAAGAGTCCAGTCTATGCTAGAAAAGTTCAAACAAATCTTTTATTACAAAGGAAATAAAGCCTCTTCCCTATTAGCAGCAAAACTTAGACATCGCACAGCCCATTCTAAAATAACATCAATTAAAACAATCAATAACAAGTCAGTATACTCCCCTAAAGACATTGGCAAAACCTTCAAATCTTTCTACTACTCCCTTTATAACATAGAAGCTAGTCTTGAATATGCCCCACTTCCCGCTAGAGAGGTTTGTATGTTTCTTGACACACTTCATCTACCCCAATTGCCACAAGAAGACTGTCATAGTCTTATTGCCCCAATAACCATCGAAGAGGTTCATAAAGCTATCAAAGACTTGAAAATGGGTAAATCCCCAGGCCCAGATGGTTATACAGCTAGATTTTATAAAATATTCCAGTCTTTTATTGCCCCCATTTTATGTAGAATGTTCCAAGAAGTGATGCTTATAGGATTTTTCAGTTGGGAATTTTTAGAAGCTACGATTGTTAGAATATTAAAACCTGGAAAGCCCCCTGAGCAATGTAGTAGTTTCTGTCCCATCTCCCTTCTTAACTATCTAGCATTATTCCCTCCTTGATCCACCCAGACCAAGTAGGCTTTATACCACACAGGGAAGGCCCAGACACCACTAGGCGTATATTAGATATCCTTTCAATTGCATCTACTAGAGGAGACCCCTTTCTTTTTCTGTCTCTTGATACTAAAAAGGCATTCAACAGAGTAAGATGGTATTATTTGTGGGAGACGATGAGAGCTTTCCAGCTTCCAAACGGCTTTCTACGTGCAGTCCAAGACTTGTACACTTCCCTAACTGCTAAGATTAGAGGTGTTGGTTTCCAATCCAACTCATTTTGTATAACCGATGGCACCAGACAGGGTTGTTCCCTCTCCCCTCTTTTATTTGCTTTGGCAATAGAACCCATAGTTCAATGTTTTATGCTAGACCCTCATATACATATCTTCAGGAAACTCACAACACAAAATCTCTCTATATGCCGATGACATTACATTATTTTTAACAACCCCATATACTTCCATCCCTGCAGCTTTCAGACTTCTTAACCACTTTCGTCTGATGAGTTTCTATAAACTTAATATTTCCAAAACAGAAGCATTAACCATTAACATATCTCCTCAAGACTTAACCTATTTACAATGCTCATATAAATTTCAATTGAACTCTCAGTACATTAAAATTCTAGGAACCTTTCTAAGCGCAGATCCCTCCATTACAATCACTAAAAACTATTCAGAGAATTTAAAAATCTCTTGAATTTTTGGGAATTTAAAGAGATGTCATGGACAGGGAGACTAGCAGCAATTAAGATGTCTTTTGTGCCCAAATGTACTTATTTATTTTGGTGCATTTCACACAACATCCCTTAACCTATTCTTAATTAGCTTCAGAGCCTCATTGCCACCTACATTCGGAAAGATAAAAGACCTAGAACCTCCAGACTAACACTACAGAGACCACTCTCACATGGAGGATTAACCCTCCCCAAAATCATCTTATATTATAATGCCGCTCGCTTATCACATATTCTCAGCTGGAATAACTCAGTACAACCTCCCAGGTGGTATGACTTAGAGACTTCATTAATACCAACAGTTCTGGAACTCTCTGACCTTATTTGGATACCACCACATCACAGAAAAAATTTAAGTAAAACATATCCTATATTACAGGAGGCACTCCAGTTCTGGGACCAAGTTAGACACAATCCAGATATTGTTCCTCACCCTTCCCCAGTCCTTTCATCAGCAAGCGCTATCTACTGTCTACCTGACTCCCATATAGCATCCAGGCGAAACCTTCAGATCACACTAGTTACTGACTTTTACTACAATGATAGTTGGATGTTACACCCTCAACTATGACTAAAATACCAAATACCTCCCTGCATACATTTTGAAGCCTTTTCGCCTAAGTTCTTGGTTATGATCATAGGGATACCCTAAACACAACCTTATATGCAAACAAGCTAGAAAAGCAAATGGGTCCAAGCTCACAGCCTTACGCATGCTTTGTCTTTCCACTATAGATTATTCCTCGAATCCCACATGCACCACAAGATACCCCAATATTTGGCCTGGGAACGGGAGATAGATTTTGCAGCCGACATCGATATCTGGCATAGGCGAGCCTCAGTCACTAAAAAAATTCTACATTGTGCTGCTCTCTGGGAACTACATTATAAAATATTAGTCAGATGGCACCTAGTCCCATTACACTCCATAAGATATATGGCACACACTCCCCATATTGTTGGCGAGGATGTGGTCAGATGGGCACATCTCTACATGTATGGTGGACATGTCCTAAAATTCAGCCTACTTGGTGGAAACTATATACGATAGCTCTACTCTCATAGGGCCTTAGACAAATTAGACCTCTATTTTGCAACTTGGTTTCTCTGGTCGGAAAAGTTCCCAGATTAGACTTCAATTATGGCAAAAAAGCCTCAAATAATTTCTAATTTCTCTCCCCCCTTTTTTTTTTCTCCTCCTCCCCCTTTGTTTCCTTCCCTTTTGTCCACCTTTAGTCTACAAACTATTGCTCATTCTAAAGTGAGACTTTCAACATTTGTATACACACATAATATAACTAGTCACCAAAATGTATCATGTGTGTTCTACTTTATATAAAACATGAGGTTTTATTTCTCGCACCAAGAAACATATACCTTAAACATCTACACTGATCTATAACAAGCAATATAGATTACAGTTTACTAATTTTTTTTATATATTTCTTTGTTTTAACCAATTCAATAAACAATTAAAAAAACAAATAACAAAAACAGGTAACCCTGTAAGCACAGTACAATCGTCATCATTATTAACAGTGCCACAATATATTATTATATATATAAAAAAAATGAATTATATTCCCCTAATCATTATGGTTTTTAGTCCCTTCAAAGAATAAAAATGACATTGCCATAAATATGTTTAACCGTATAAAGGAAACTAAATCAGACAGTTAAAAATATGACCCACATTTTAAGGAATATTAAAAATCATATAACCTGAATCTAAACAGGAAACAGAAATGTTACAATTATTGACATTTGTAGCTTCAGGATTTGGCACTATAACTGGAGTTGCATACTGAGTGGTAGTTTTCTTAATACTTAAAAATAATAATACAAAAAAAAAATTCCACTCTCTCCCTCCCCCTTTCCCCTAAGACTGTTATTAAACAGGATATTCCTTATTTGCTATAGTGCATTCCATATAAATCGTACCCCTGAAAGGTGTGATTATCTGCCTCTGTATTTCTTCAGGAAAGCTGACAATTATACTCTTCCACTTGGAAAAAAATTGATTGACTTGTGACTCTGAATTAACTGAAGTGTCAATTTGTTCCAATATTATTTGATTTTTAAGTTTCTGAATAAATTCCTTTAAACTTGGAGTTTTATTAGATTTCCAATATTTCAGGATCAGGAGTCTTGCTGTAATGATTATGATATTTAACTGACGCGTGTTTTTAAACAAAGACTCTTCTTGATTAGTAAGACAGAAAACATTTTCATCTATTATTTGTAAATTACATTGATTAATTTTGCTAACCCAGTTAATTATTTTATAACAAAACTTTTTTAATTTTGGAACAATTCCAAAAACAGTGCTCTAAGTCTGCATTTATAGTCTTACATTTCTGGCAACATGGCAAAGTTTTATCCCATTTAGCCTTCACCTGTAGTGTGATATATATTCTATCTATAAGTTTAGTGTGTGTTTCCCTCCAAGAGGAGGAGATTGTTGCTCTATCTATAAGGTTAAAGCTTTCCTGCATTCTTTCTGGTGAGACCTGCCAGGTATCTGCTAGTCTTTGTAGATTGTTAAAACCATTAGCAGAGATAATCATCTTATAGATAGCTGAGATAATATATCTACCTGCTTTAAAAAGGTTTATAATAGGTTCTAGTTTATCCCATGATTGTATCCCTATATTGTTTTGTAGTATCTCTTGTACATAATGCCTTATCTGCAGAAAAGCATAGAATTCTTTATTTATTATATCAAAATCTTGCTTAATTTTAGTAAAAGTTTTGCAGACCCTCAGTTCTTTGTCTATCAATTGTTGGACCGTTTTAAGCCCTGTCTGAGCCCAATTTTTAAATGTGTTAGATTCTAATGCTGGTATAAAGTTAGGGTTTCCCATTATAGGAAGATATTTAGAAAATGATAGGTTGATATCTAATATTTTAAATATTTTAAGCCATGCAACAATTACCGTCTGTATGGCGGGTAAGCGCTTAACTTTGCAAGGACATTTATCAGTAACTGTGTGAAGAAGTGCGCTTAGGGAGAATGTATATACTAGGATTCCTTCTAAGGAAAAAACTGTATAATAATCAGCTCAAGTCAACCAGTCTAAGGCAATCTTCCCAATGCAAACTACAGTTTACTATTAAGGTCTACCTTACCATATGTGCTTTTTGTTTTAGATTTAAAACATATGATCAGAGATCCCTTGTCTATAATCTTATTTCAATGTTGTCTTTAATTATGTATAATATGATAATTGTGTAATGTTTCTGATTGTTATGATTTTCACTACCTCAATAAAAATCGTATTTTAAAAAACAAACAAACAAAAACCCCCATAGCAATAGCCCTCCTTCCCTTACACAACTCCATTTGCGAACAAGTGATTGATCTGAAGCTAGGTCGAAAAGTCTCTCAAATCTTTGGGCCTTGTACATGTTAGGACAGAGACTGTTCCTGATCTAAGCAGGGCTTTGCAAAATATCAGATAGGCCTGTACTGGCTTTGATAGAGATACATGATTATTCTGGTTTGGTTAGTGCGAGAAAAAGAACAGAGATTCAATTTGAATAGACATTCTCTCCAGTAAATTAAGATTGTTCTCCAAATGTGAAATGCAAGCTGAGCAATACATATCTACCATAGAAAACAGGCAATATAAGTCCTAGAATGTCATACCTGTGCTCCAGAGACAGACATTGACTCTTTAAAAAGCAAGTTGAAGACAGACAATTGCTTGAGATTAAACAACTTGAAAATTCTCAGCCTCCATGAATCTATTCAGAATAAAGACCTATTGGATAATGATTTTCCAGGATTTCTCAATTGAAGTCTCAAAAAAATGTTTTCCCCCTTACTGTTCAAGATTACATGAGGAAGGAAGAAGAGTGACTTTGCTATACCTGGCCAGGCTTTGCTTGTAGATACATTCTGGCCCTAGATTGTTGCATGCTTCAGCAATTTTTTTCCATATAACAATCTCCTAGAGCACAGTGATTATGGAGCTGTTGGACTGACCAGCAGTAGACAATTCATATGTGTTTTTTAGATATCTCAGTGCTGTCATGCTTGGTGTCGGGTCTGGAGAGTGAAGCTCATTTGCAACTGGACATTTGTTTACAGGCTCTTGTTTATTGAATGTGGCTTGTTTAACTTTCTTACTTTTAGGCATAATGGCTGTTGAAAAATTCAGGAACTGGTATCACAGGCAGAGTACTAGCAAGGCCAACTATTAGTGTTTTTGGATCACAGGATACAGCAGAGGTTGAGAGTTTGCAGGTCACAGCAAAAGCTGAGATTTGGTAGATTACAGTAGACGCTGAGCATTGGCAGGTCACAGCAGAGGCTAAGTGTTTGCAGGTCACACCAGAGGCTAAATGTTGGTAGGTCACAGCAGAGGCTGAGCATTGGAAGGTCAGAGCAGAGGCTGAGCGGTAACAGATTTGGCATTAGTTCCAGGTGCTGCAAGGCTTGACAGGCTATAAGGGAATAGTAGCCAGGAGTACTCAGGAAATGCAGAGGTAAACAGGTATTCTCAGGGATTGCAGAGGAGTATGCATATGGTGAAGCATGCAAGGTATACACTGGAGCTGCAGAGGATAAGGAAAGATCAGGAACTGCAGCAAAAAGATGAGTTCAGTAGCTGCAGCAGAGAAAATGCTAAGCAGCAAACAAGGTCAGACTAGCAGGATCGGTATCTCTCAGGAAAAAACAGCACAAGGGTAATCCAGAGGCTTGGTCAGAAAACAGGAAAAGCAGAAAATCCAGCAGGTCAGTCCAAAACCAGGCATCAAAGCAAGGGTTCACACACAATCAGAAACAGGACCTATCCAAGGTCAATACTTGAAAGTAAACAGCATAAGGATTTTTCTTCCACAAACAAGGGCACAGGCTTGGTAAACTCAATGTCAAGGTAAAGAGCAATTAGCCAGGTAGGTTTGAATAGTCTATTGGTAATTGCATATTACCAACAGCTGGCAGGCGGTGGAGCCAGAGCGCCTGAGAGAGAAAGCAGAAAACACTCTGGGCATGGAACTGGTTGCAGTTCATCTTTATAGCTATTTCATGTTCTTTGGAATCACAGCTAGAAAGGAAAATGTGTACCTCAAGACCTGCATCTGCCTGTATTGACTGTCTATGAGGTATTGTAATTGTTAATCCCTTGTTGGGGTATAAACGTTTATTGCTAATGTCTTTTTGCAATTCAGAGCTTTGGTGAATAGGACTTTAACTATAAAAGTGATCTCATGGAATGTGAGTGGAATCACCTCCCTGAAAGCCAATGTGGCCCACCTATAAAAGACAAATCTTTATGTTATAACATGGGCCAGATTCTCAGTGAAGTGCAAATTAAAGCTCCCACTTGAGCGTTAATTGCTCTAGCAGTAAGATTTTTTAGCTCCTCGGATTGCGCTCGTATTAGGAGTTGAAAGTAAACAAAAATCTAAAGTTAGAATATCTCATTTCTGTTCACATTTTCCCCCACAGAAGTCAATGAAGAAAAATAAAACCTAACACCCCACTCTCGCGCAAACACGATTGCATATTCTTTTTTGCGAAAGCTGTTCCAGCAGAGAGCTGGAGAGAGAGTACACTGTATAGCACTCAATGTCTGCAACAATGTTATGAATTGTATCCAATACAAGAAAATATTAACCTTTATTAGGTATAACAATAAAATTAAGTGACATAAAAAAATGCAAAAGCGTACTCATATGATAATCAGTGAAAATAGAGGCAAATATAATAAAAATATATTAATCAGAGCCTTCTTATCACAGTATAGAAACCATCAGGTTAATTACATAAGATGGTTATAGGTATTAACGTTCTGAATGGTAAATTTTAAATTATTATTAAAGGGACAGTCTACACCAGAATTTTTATTATTTAGAAAGATAGATAATCCCTTTCTTACCTATTCCCAAGTTTTGCATAACCAACACAGTTATATTAAGATATGTTTTACCTCTGTGATTACCTTGTATCTAAGCCATTGCAGACTGCCCCTTATTGCAGTGCTTTTGACAGACATGCAGTCTAGCAAATCAGTGCAGACTCCAAAATAACTCCACGGGAGTGAGCACAATGTGATCTATATGATACACATGAACTAGTTGTCAGGATACTATCTCTTTAAGGACACATACATCCTGCTCATTGGCTCACTCTCCTTTAAAAGTGTTATGCGAACACCTGTAGTTGCTTGATTATTGATTCAAACTGCTGAATTACTCCAAGCCAAGCAGACGTATTTGAAGTTTTCATACTTAAAGTTTGACCTCCTAACTTGTTTATACCTTGCCTCGCTGATCTGCTTATTGGGACTTTACCTTTTTATCAAGTAACGTTTACCTTAAACTTTATTTTCATTACATATAGCAAATTCGGAAAAGCTATATTTCTCTCAGGCTTATCTGCTGCTGTGTCATTCGGCTACGCTGTTCCTGTGACGTCATCATCAGCTGTTCCAGTTAAGCATAAGCATTTCCATCAGACGCAGCCGGAACTCTCTGTCTCTCTACGGAACAACATCGCAGCTCCTCACTCCACTGCTGACAAGCCGCATACGGCTACTGCATCGCAGCTCCTCACTTCACTGCTGACAAGCCGCATACGGATACCGGCTCACTACAGAGGAACACTAACCAGGTTTTGCAAGTGTAAGTGTTACATTATATGAACTTATGTTACCACTTTCAGAACCGCTTATTTAACCAGAGCTTGACATTTATCTTAAAGTGGATAAGACTTAAACTACCAATCTGCATTACTTGATCTAACCTGCATTGCAAATTAACGGTTTGTGTTCTAAGACATTATTAACACCTAAGCTACTTACTCTTGCTTCAGTATCAAATAATACTACATGTTGATGAACTTAAAGAATCTGCAGAAAAATGAGTTGAGCTTATTAATTTGTTTCTACTTGTAACACTTTGTTTACCATATACAAACAACAGTTGATTGCAATTTGGATTTCCTTCCACTTATTGCAAGTAAAACCTATGAGAAACTCTTATTATATGAATTGCTTAATTGTCTGAATGTCCTCACATTAACAATATATGTGCTGGAATTCATAAGTAACTAAAAATTCCTCTTGTTTGTTCAGCTTATGATAGAATAATCAAGCCCAAAAATGGATCCAGCCGCTATGGCAAATCAGATTGCTACACTGAACCAAAAAATTCACATCCTAGCACAAGGATTAACTGAGGTTCAGAATGAAAATAACACCCTCAAGCGTTTGATAAATGACTTTTTCACTCAGAAGACAACAGAACACCCAGAGCCTCATATCAATCCTTCCCTTGTTTTCTCTGGTATACGTTCACATTTTCTTGAGTTTAAAAACGCTTGTATGTTACTATTTACAATGAAACCAAAAACATATCATACTGATAGAATCAGAGTTTGCACAGTAATATCTTTCCTAAACGGTGAACCCAGATCATGGGCAGATAGGTTTTTTGAAACCTCTGATCCAATCCTAGAGTCATTAGAAAATTTCTTTAAGGCTATGGGGCCTAGTTATCAAGCCGTCAACCTCAAATACGCTGGAATTCCGCAGCGTATTTGTGGCGAGGCTGATACGCCTTAGTTATCAAAGGCTCGAGACCGGCAAAAGTAGAATTTTGTGACGTAAGCTTAGATCCGCCGGACTCAGTCCGACACAGATCGATTCTTACGTCACTCCAGATGTTCCGCACACAAGTGCGGCACATTCTCACTACTTTTGCTAGTTATCAAAAAACTAGCAGATACGCTCGGCACTTTTACGGCCCAGCGTACCTGGTTTTCAAACCGCCACCCCTAGAGGTGGCGGATCCCATAGGAATCAATGGGAGTCTGACCATAGCGAAAGTACAAGTTCGCTGCTGACAGACATCCCATTCATTCCTATGGGAGCTGTCTACACCTAACACCCTAACATGTACCCCGAGTCTAAACACCACTAATCTGTCCCCCCTACACCGCCGCAACTAAATAAATTTATTACCCCCTAAACCGCCGCTCCCGGAGCCCACCGCAAGCTACTCTATACATATTAACCCCTAAACCGCCGCTCCCGGAGCCCATCGCAACTATAATAAATGTATTAACCCCTAAACCGCCACTCCCTGAACCCGCCGCAACCTATATTAAATGTATTAACCCCTATCCTGCCCCCCCTACACCATCGCCACCTATAATAAATTTATTAACCCCTAATCTGCCCCCCCTACACCGTCGCCACCTATAATAAATTTATGAACCCCTATCCTGCCCCCCACTACGCCGCCGCCACTGTAATAAAATTATTAACCCCTAAACCTAAGTCTAACCCTAACCCTAACGCCCCCCTAACTTAAATATTAATTAAATAAATCTAAATAAATTAACTCTTATTAACTAAATGACTCCTATTTAAAACTAAATACTTACCTATAAAATAAACCCTAATATAGCTACAATATAAATAATAATTATATTCTAGCTATCTTATGATTTATTTTTATTTTACAGGTACCTTTCAATTTATTTTAACTAGGTACAATAGCTATTAAATAGTTATTAACTATTTAATAGCTTACCTAGCTAAAATAAACTGAAATTTACCTGTAAAATAAATCCTAACCTAAGTTACAATTACACCTAACACTACACTATACTTTAATAAATTATTCCTATTTAAAAATAAATACTTACCTGTAAAATAAACCCTAAGATAGCTACAATATAATTAATAATTATATTGTAGCTATCTTAGGATTTATATTAATTTTACAGGTAACTTTGTATTTATTTTAGCTAGTTAGAATAGTTATTAAATAGTTATTAACTATTTAATAACTACCTAGCTAAAAGAAATACAAAATTACCTGTAAAATAAATCCTAACCTAAGTTACAATTAAACCTAATACTACACTATCATTAAATTAATTAAATAAACTACCTACAAATAACTACAATTAAATACAATTACATAAACTAACTAAAGTACAAAAAATAAAAAAAGCTAAGTTACAAAAAATAAAAAAATAAGTTACAAACATGTTAAAAATATTACAACAATTTTAAGCTACTTACACCTAATCTAAGCCCCCTAATAAAATAACAAACCCCCCCAAAATAAAAAAAATGCCCTACCCTATTCTAAATTAAATAAAGTTCAAAGCTCTTTTACCTTACCAGCCCTTAAAAGGGCCATTTGTGGGGGCATGCCCCAAAGAAAACAGCTCTTTTGCCTGTAAAAGAAAAATACAACCCCCCCAACATTAAAACCCACCACCCACATACCCCTAATCTAACCCAAACCCCCCTTACAAAAACCTAACACTAATCTTCTGAAGATCATCCTACCTTGTCTTCACTCAGCCGAGCAGCGATGGAACCGAAGTGGACATCCGGAGCGGAAGAAGTTAATCCTCCAAGCGGCGCTGAAGAAATCTTCCATCCGATGAAGTCATCATCCAGGCGGCGCTGAAGAAAAGTCTTCGATCCACCCGATGTCATTTTCAAAGAGGCGCTGAAGAGGTCTTCTATCCGGGCGAAGTCATCTTCCAAGCCGGGTCTTGAATCTTCCTTCCGCCGACGCGGAACCTCCTTCTTCACCGACGAACTACGACGAATGAAGGCTCCTTTAAGGGACGTCATCCAAGATGGAGTCCCCTCAATTCCGATTGGCTGATAGGATTCTATCAGCCAATCGGAATTAAGGTAGGAAAAATCTGATTGGCTGATGGAATCAGCCAATCAGATTGAGCTCGCATTCTATTGGCTGTTCCGATCAGCCAATAGAATGCGAGCTCAATCTGATTGGCTGATTGGATCAGCCAATCGGATTGAACTTGAATCTGATTGGCTGATTCCATCAGCCAATCAGAATTTTCCTACCTTAATTCCGATTGGCTGATAGAATCCTATCAGCCAATCGGAATTGAGGGGATGCCATCTTGGATGAAGTCCCTTAAAGGAGCCTTCATTCGTCGTAGTCCGTCGGTGAAGAAGGAGGTTCCGCGTCGGCGGAAGGAAGATTCAAGACCTGGCTTGGAAGATGACTTCGCCCGGATAAAAGACCTTTTCAGCGCCTCTTTGAAGATGACATCGGCCGGATCGAAGACTTTTCTTCAGCGCCGCCTGGATGATGACTTCATCGGATGGAAGATTTCTTCAGCACCGCTTGGAGGATTAACTTCTTCCGCTCCAGATGTCCACTTCGGTTCCATCGGTGGCTCGGCTGAGTGAAGACGACTAAAGGTAGGATGATCTTCAGGGGATTAGTGTTAGGTTTTTGTAAGGGGGGTTTGGGTTAGATTAGGGGTATGTGGGTGGTGGGTTTTAATGTTGGGGGGGGGGGTTGTATTTTTCTTTTACAGGCAAAAGAGCTGTTTTCTTTGGGGCATGCCCCCACAAATGGCCCTTTTAAGGGCTGGTAAGGTAAAAGAGCTTTGAACTTTATTTAATTTAGAATAGGGTAGGGCATTTTTTTATTTTGGGGGGGTTTGTTATTTTATTAGGGGGCTTAGATTAGGTGTAAGTAGCTTAAAATTGTTGTAATATTTTTAACATGTTTGTAACTTATTTTTTTATTTTTTGTAACTTAGCTTTTTTTATTTTTTGTACTTTAGTTAGTTTATGTAATTGTATTTAATTGTAGTTATTTGTAGGTAGTTTATTTAATTAATTTAATGATAGTGTAGTATTAGGTTTAATTGTAACTTAGGTTAGGATTTATTTTACAGGTAATTTTGTATTTCTTTTAGCTAGGTAGTTATTAAATAGTTAATAACTATTTAATAACTATTCTAACTAGCTAAAATAAATACAAAGTTACCTATAAAATAAATATAAATCCTAAGATAGCTACAATATAATTATTAATTATATTGTAGCTATCTTAGGGTTTATTTTACAGGTAAGTATTTATTTTTAAATAGGAATAATTTATTAAAGTATAGTGTAGTGTTAGGTGTAATTGTAACTTAAGTTAGGATTTATTTTACAGGTAAATTTCAGTTTATTTTAGCTAGGTAAGCTATTAAATAGTTAATTAATATTTAATAGCTATTGTACCTAGTTAAAATAAATTGAAAGGTACCTGTAAAATAAAAATAAATCCTAAGATAGCTAGAATATAATTATTATTTATATTGTAGCTATATTAGGGTTTATTTTATAGGTAAGTATTTAGTTTTAAATAGGATTAACTTAGTTAATAATAGAAATATTATTTAGATTTATTTAATTAATATTTAAGTTAGGGGGCGTTAGGGTTAGGGTTAGACTTAGGTTTAGGGGTTAATAATTTTATTACAGTGGCGGCGACGTAGTGGGTGGCAGGATACGGGTTAATAAATTTATTATAGGGGGAGACGGTGTAGGGGAGGCAGATTAGGGGTTAATAAATTTATTATAGGTGACGACGGTGTAGGGGGGGCAGGATAGGGGTTAATAGGTTTAATATAGGTTGCGGCGTGTTCAGGGAGCGGCGGTTTAGGGGTTAAACTATTTATTTAGTTGCGGAGAGGTGCGGGATCAGCAGGATAGGGGTTAATAACTTTATAATAGAGGGCGACGGTGTAGGGGGGGCAGGATAGGGGTTACTAGGTATACTGTAGGTGGCAGCGGTGTCCGGGAGCGTCGGTTTAGGGGTTAATACATTTATAAGAGTTGCGGCGGGGTCTAGGAGCGGCGGTTTAGGGGTTAGTAACTTTATTGAGTTGCGGGGGGCTCCAGGGGTGCCGGTATAGGGATAGAACAGTGTAGTTTAGTGTGAGTGCTTAGTGACAGGCTAGCAATAAAGCTGGGAAAAAGCCGAAGAGCAGCGAGATCGGATGAGTGATAACTGTCACAGTCCGCTGCTCATCGCCCCGCGGCTTTTTGACAGCTTTATTTGATAACTTAGGCATATTTTTTCAGGTCCGCGGAGGCGAAGGTAGGCGAGCTTAGGTGGGCGTATTGGGCCGGCGAAGCCAGAAAAGTAGACGGCTTGATAACTACCCCCCTATGTCTGTTCTGTACGAAGACAGTAACACACAAATCACTGCCGAGAATAATCTAAGGACTCTGAGGCAAGGGAAAAGGCCGGTGGAAGATTACACGGCTGAATTTCAATTATGGGCCACTGATTCCCAATGGAATACTGTAATTTTATGAAATCAATTCAGATTGGGACTCTCAGAACATCTGAAAGACGAATTATCACGCATTGATTTCCCAGAATCTCTGGACTCCCTCATAAAGATATGTATTCAAATGGACCGTAGATATAGAGAAAGATGGTCAGAAAAACAACACATAGATCCCTACCCTAAGAAGTATACAGTTATTCACCAAGAGAGAAGTACCATCTACTTTGCGCAGAGAACTTCTTCAACATCACCATGATTCCCGCTTGTCTGGACATCCAGGTATAACTAGAACTCATGAGCTGCTAACCAGACATTTCTGGTGGCCTGGGTTGAAACAGGATATTATTGAATATATACAAAATTGTCATGTTTGTGCAAGAAACAAAAAGATTCATCACAAACCTTATGGTTTACTGAACCCTCTACCTGTACCTGATGTTCCATGGACGATGATCGGGATGGATTTTATTGTGGACTTACCTAACTCTAATAACTACACAGCCATAATGGTTGTGGTGGATCATCTAACTTGTTTTGCTCATTTCATCCCTCTAAAAAAGATTCCCAATGCCATAACAACAGCCAATGTTTTCTTTTCAAAGATTGTGAGATTACATGGACTACCCACATCTATAGTTACTGACCGGGGATCACAGTTTACCTCAAGATTTTGAAAAGAACTCTGTCACTTACTGAAAATATCATCAAGGCTAACAACGGCTTTCCATCCGCAGTCCAATGGTTCAACAGAGCGTCTGAACCAGACTTTGGAGCAGTACCTAAGATGCTATGTCACTCATACACAAGATGACTGGGCAGACTGGTTACCCATGGCGGAATTTTCATATAATAACTCCTTCAACTCACCAAACAAAAATGTCACCCTTCTTTGCCTCGTATGGGTTCCATCCCTTAACACTACCCAAAACATCTACATCATCCTCATTTGCACATGTTGAGGATTACATCACCAACATCAAAACCTCCATGACATTACTGAGGAAGCACCTTGATGAAGCCAAACAGAAACAAAAACATTACTTTGATAAAAAACATGAATCACCTCCTAACTATAAATTAGGAGATCAGGTCTGGCTCTCAACAAAGAATCTTAAACTCAAGGTACCTGCCAAAAAAATAGCCAATCAGTTCATTGTACCATTTAAGATAACAAAACTCATTAACACCAATGCTATCAAATTAGATCTTCCCTCCACACTTAGAATCCATCCAACTTTCCATGTCTCCCTACTAAAGCCTTACTTGGGAACCTTGGATCCAATTTCACAGGGTGATAAACTCTCAGTTGTCGAAGATCAAGTTGAATACGAAGTGGAGAACATCCTTGATTCATGACACCGTGGCAGAAAGTTGGAATATTTGGTTCACTGGACAGGATACAGCGTAGAGGAAGATTCCTGGATTCCTCTGAAGGATATTTATGCCCCCCCCCAGTTGCTTACTGAGTTTCATAAGAAATTTCCCTCCAAACTGGCTCTGAGAACCCGGTACGCCCTTTCCTGAAAGGGGGGATCTGTCAGGATACTATCTCTTTAAGGACACATACATCCTGCTCATTGGCTCACTCTCCTTTAAAAGTGTTATGCGAACACCTGTAGTTGCTTGATTATTGATTCAAACTGCTGAATTACTCCAAGCCAAGCAGACGTATCTGAAGTTTTCATACTTAAAGTTTGACCTCCTAACTTGTTTATACCTTGCCTCACTGATCTGCTTATTGGGACTTTACCTTTTTATCAAGTAACCTTTACCTTAAACTTTATTTTCATTACATATAGCAAAATATAGTCAATTGGAAAATTGTTTAAAATTGCATGCCCTATCTGAATCATGAAATTTTAATTTTGACTACACTGTCCCTTTAAATGTCTCTAACAGGTTTCTTAACTATTTATAGAGTTAGCTTTTGAACATTAAAAAGAGAGAGCAGAGATGCCACTGACGTGTTTCGCCATTGTGGCTTTTTCAAAGGGCAAACTTGCTGTGTTCTCACGTGATTTATATACCCTAAGTTTGGTTCTGATTGGCTGTTTGGGCTGTCAATCATAATCTACGTGATATGATTGGAGAGTACATGTGTCAATCACATTCTCATCATGTGATTGGAAGAATATCGAGTGATATATATTTTTGTGATTATCTTCAGTTTTTATACCAAATAAAGCACCTAATTTTTCACAGCTCAAAGAATCCATCAGAACTTGTGTGTATCACTTCTATATTTAAGAGAAAATAGTAAGCCTAAATTATTTTAAATGCACTCGATATTGCAGTCTGTTAGTTTGTTTATAAGTCAATCTCGATATTGGCTTGTTTGTACATCAATCTCGTTAGCCCGCATATGATTGGTTGGTAAATGTGTAATATGAATACAGTCTTTTCTGTTCTTTATATGTTATGTTTGACCCATGTTCTGAAATTAGGGTAATTGGGAGTATGGTATGTTATAATTTGATCATGTTATATTTTTAATGAGTGCTTTGATGGTATTAGATTGATTGAATATTTTATCAATCAAAGGAAGAAATTCCATCAATGATACTTATCTGGTTCTTATTTAATATGGTATCAATCTGTAAAATAGTAGATTTGTGTTAAGACATATTTAATAAGTGAATATAGTAGATTGTGATAATTAGTGAGAAACCCTAAAGGAGTTGACAAAAATAATATCAACTATATAAATAGTGAATGAGAATATATATCTAAAAATTATATCTATGTGTTGAGAATTAATAGTGTATAACTGAAGAGAATAATGTAGTAAATTTTAATAAATAATATAAAATATTATATTATATACATAAATAGATTATGAATAAATAAAATTGAAAAAACATGGTGAGAAGAATATAAAAATAAAGTGATAGGTACGAGTGAGTTTATTATGGTGTGAATATTGAGTATTTAGTGATATTCCGATAGTAGTTGTGATTAGAAGTGGGGGAATACGTGATAGTCATTAGATATATTCACATGATCACTGTCCCATACTGACATATTTATTGGTCATACATGATTCATTTATAATATTGTGGTTATGTGTCAGATCACAACCAGTAGCAGGGTTCCTTTATAATTGATCATCTATTTGGCTAAGAATACATAGAAATTATTATTCTCATTTAATCCCTTGGGATTTATTGTATCTAAGATGCAAATACATTTGCATTCTGCTTGCAATAATGTGTTTTCCAGATCACCTCCTCTGATACCAAGTGATATTTCCTTGGTATTGGATTGATGTTTCTGAAGGAAATGTTTTACCACTTGTGTTATTTTCTTCCCTTTCTGTGGATATTTTCTGTGTTTATTATATTGGTCATATGTTCTCTTAGTCTCTTTTTCATGGGGCATGTTGTCATTGAAATATAATATAAATCACATTTGCATTTGAGTGCATTTATCACTCCACATGTATTGCAAGTGATATGTTGTTTAATTTTATGTATCTTTCCAAATCTATCCTTGATTTTGTTGACTTGGATGATACGTTTGCAATATGTACATGATCTACATGGATAGATTCCAGGATATGGAGCCTTATGTTTTTTCTTTATGAAATGACTCTGTCCTTGAAAATTCTGTCCAAATCTCGATCATTTTTAAGAATATTCCATTATTTTTGTATGATGTTAGTAACATCTTCTATTTGTGAATTATATGTGGTAATAAGTCTTACTTGTTCATCCTTGATTTTGGATTTTGGATGCAATATTTCAGCTCTAGAGGTACATAGGGCTCTATATTTGACCTTTTTCAAGCTTCTATTGCTATAACCACGTTATTTTAATCCATTTCTGAAGCTCTGGTCCTGTGTATTCTCAGAAATTCTCATGTAGGTAAAGATCTTAAAGCGTTGGGTGCATGAGCACTCGTGTTATACAGAATAGAATTAGTGGCAGTTTTTTTTTACGATATAGATCTGTCTCTATATTCCCACTTTCATCTTTATAGATTTTTAAATCTAGGAAGTTGATCTTTAAATTGTATTCATATGTAGATTTTATATTCACTTGATTTGTGTTTAGTTTAGTCAGAAATTATTCTAATTCTATCTGTGATCCTTCCCATATGAACATAATATCGTCGATGTAACAAATCCATAATGGGATCTTTTCCATGTATTCATCATTGTTATCTGTGAACACCATTTCCTTTTCCCACCAGCCTTTAAATAGAATGGCATATGTTGGTGCACAGGCTGTGCCCATTGCCGTGCCTCAGATCTGTAGATAGTGTTGATAGTTAAATACAAAGAAATTAAGGTGTAGTAAAAATTCCAGTAATTCCAGAATAAATTCATTGTGCTCTCTAGATTCTGTAGAGTCATCGTCCAGAAAATATTTTACTGCCTTAATTCCCAGGTAGTGTGCAATGCTTGTGTACAGTGATTCAATATCGTCCATGCCTAGCCATGTTTCAGATTTTAACTATATACCATAGAGGCATTGTAATACTTCAGTAGTGTCCCTTACATATGAGGGTAATTCTTCTACAAAACTTCTTTTATCAATATATCGACTGGAATTTTCTGTTACAACACGCCTCATGAAAAAGAGACTGGGAGAACATACAAGCAATATAAGAAACGCAGAAAAAGATCTACAGAAAGGGAAGAAAATAACACAAGTGGCAAGACATTTCTTTCCAAAACATCAATGCAATACCAAGGAAATTTTGGAATTTGGAAACAATATCACTTGGTATCAGAGGAGGTGATCTGGAAAACACATTATTGCAAGCAGAATGCACATGAATTTATCTACAATAAATCCCAAGGGATTAAATGAGAATAATAATTTCTATGTATTCTTAGCCAAATATATGATCAATCATAAAGGAACCCTGCTACTGGTGGTGATCTGACCCCTAACCACAATATTATAACTGAATCATGTATGACCAATGAATATGTCAGTATGGGACAGTTATCATGTGAATATAGCAGAAAACAAAAAGGACAGATGCGCCACATGTGCAGATCAATCAACAACCAAATGATCCAATCATAGAGATACAGGGTACTCACAAGTAGGGCGGCACTCAGATGTGCCAGTGGAAGCAGGCTGGTATTCTACAGCAAACCAGCTGGCTGGTATAAGGCCGCCCTCACCACGATCAAATGCCGTACGATACAGATATGTCACTGGAACTGTGATGGAAGGAAATGTGGAGAGAAGGGCAGTCTTGCCCCTGGGTAGCTGGAAGGGAGTCTTAACACCAACCAAACTGAATATATGTGTATAAAAACATATATATATTTATTAAAAGCATACAAAGAAATAAAATATATACCCAAGGTATATCATATCAATATCGGCAAGGTGTAAGAAATCTCCCCTGTAAGATACAAGAAATATAATAGCAACACGTTTCTCGGGGGCTGCCCGTTTCCTCAGGCTTGTATATCCTAGTCTGACAAATGCCCTTTAAATAGGGCTAGACTACCACATGGTGCAATGACCCCTCCCCTTTCTTCATAGAAATACAACCAATAGGACCCTTCCTCTCCATACACACCCCATTGTAAATTAAAGAATATATGAATGATTGAAGTAATACTGTATAATTTGTCTGTAATCAACATTACAGACATAATATAATCAATGCGACCTGCACATGAATGTGACCACAATCATGCTCGTATTTACATCAAGTGATGGATATGAGAAATGTTAAGTGCGTGAGTAGACAAGGAACATATTTAGTGATAGTGAAGTGATGTAACTTACGTTTTTTTTATGCATTTGTCTAAAACGATCCTTCTGAAGAAATCACTCGTATATAAAGAATGATTTATTTGTTTTGTTTAAAATGTTACTGTCTGTACTAGGCGTGTTTGAATGTGGTGACCAATCCCATGGCTTAATCTAAAAGGTCCGGCACTGAAAGTTTGTATAATAGGATGATCACCAATAACGTGATGACATATAGGTTGGTTGCATGTAGCGTAATAACGTGCAGCGTTCATCTAATAGGTTGGTCATAAGTAGCGTGGTGACGTATGATGTGAAACTAATGAGGGGCATATCGATAACCAACCAATCCCTTGAAAGTAATAAGGACCAGTAATAAGTAGACAAAAAGTAGGATGGGAACGCGAGTGCCATATGATTGGTCCAAATTAATAATAATAATAGACGACCCGAAATATGTACTGACAATATGAATGAGAATAAATAAAAAATATATCAAAGATATGTATCTCAAAACATTGTAATCAAAGTCAACCCCCAGTGTACATGGTTACCTAAAAGGATGAACTTTAACTCGTAACCATATAACTATATAATAAAGACGATGGGTGACTGAAAATATACATGTGCCTAACATAATGGGTGAGTGATATTAAATAAATAATAAATAATGATGCTTATGTGGCGAATAAACTAATACAAAACGCCATAATATTATGTGATATATAGTGATGTGATGCGTTTAACGCGTGAAACTTAGTGAAGTGCATATAATATGATTTGTGTGGGGCGACCCTAAACACTAGAAATACTAGCAAAAATTATGATGAGTGTACAATAATGTACTAGCAAAAGAAAATATGTGATGGAACTAACAAATAAACTATAATAAAGTGGGATAACTATTAAAGTGATGACATGTGAATATATCTAATGACTATCACTTATTCCCCCTCTTCTAATCTAACTACTATTGGAATATCACCAAACACTCAATATTCACACCATAATAAACTCACTCGTACCTATCACTATATTTTTTATATTCTTCTCACAATGGTTTTTCATTTTTATTTATTCATAATATATCCTCATTTTATTTTTCTATTATTTATTAAAATTCACTACATTATTCTCTTTGTTTATACACTATTAATTCTCAACACATCAATATAAATTTAGATATATATTCTCATTCACTAATTATATAGTTGATATTATTTTTGTCAGCTCCTTAGGGTTTCCCACTAATTATCACAATCTACTATATTCACTTATTGAATATGTCTTAACATGAATCTACTATTTTACAGATTGATACAATATTATATAAAAACCAGATAAGTATCATTGATGGAATTTCTTAATTTGATTAATAGGATATTCAATCAATCTAATACCATCAAAGCATTCATGAAAAATATCACATGATCACACCATACTCCCAATTTCACTAATTTCAGAACATGGGTCAAACATAACATATAAAGAACAAAAAAGACTGTATTCATACTACACATTCAACAACCAATCATATGTGGGCTAACATGATTGACATACAAACAAGCCAAATGACAAGGCTGCAATATCGAGTGCACTTAAAATCATTTAAACTTGCTATTTTCTCTCAAATATAGAAGAGATACACACAAGTGCTCATGCATTCTTTGAGCTGTGAAAAATTAGGTGCTTATATGATATAAAAACTGAAGATAATCGGGGGGCGGAGCCGGCCGCAGGTAAAATGGCTGCTTAAGCCCTGAGCTCTGTGAAGGGAACCGGAGATAAGGAGACCTGACATGGTCTAAAGTAGGCATTCAGGAATATAAACACATATCAGACACCTCAGAGACACTGTCAATGCCCTCTGATCGCTAGTCCGTAGTGCACAGCCTGAGGGAGCAGGTTCTAAAAGAACTCAGCAGCGGCCATGTTGTAAGGCCACAAGCACAGAAACTGCTGCATAGATGACACGGAAGAACGGCATGGAGAGACACACGAACCCAGCAGAGAAGAGGATTAACCCTTGATGGGTAAGCGCAGCAGGGGGAAAGTGTAACATCCCCTATGGAGGAATAGAGAGAGGGACACATATGTGGCAAACAGCACTACCCACCCTGTAATAACGGATACGCCATAGCGGGGAGGTAACTCTGAGACCGCAGTCTATGCACGCAGTCTTCCCAACTCAGGCCCCAAAGCAGATGCCAGCTGACTTTTAAGGGGGATAAGGAGGATTATACAGTGGTATATGAATAACGCTTGTTAATTGTGTCTCACACACCTTAATTTTACGGTGCAATTGAAATAGGCTCCTCAGAGCTAGTACTCCACTTTATATCTAACGGCAGAGGATATCGCCTTCTAAACACCCTTACTCTTATTTACTCTGGCTTGAGGAAATCTTAATCACATAACTAAAGATGGCTACAAAGAAGGGTATTAAACCTGTAAAAAGCTCACATACTCCTTTAAACAAGAGTCAATCTGTAAGCGCATTTTTAACCACTGCTGACCAGAAGGCACAAAGGCGACATGATGCCCCTAGTACACCACCCTCCCCAGATGACTCCCTTCAAAATGCTCAAGAAGCGACTGACACAAGCCAGACCTCAATTCCATCACATATTTTATCCTCTCTAGCTTCAACACAGGACATTGCTAAAGTAGTCATAACCTGTATAAGGGAGGAATTGCAGGAGCTTAAGCAAGATATGCATACCCTTGGTTTCAGGGTTGAAGCATTAGAAGATCAAGGGGACATCATACGGGAGGATCTAACAACTATGAAGGACACAATGGATAAGCAAACAGAATTGATAACTTCGTTGCAAGATAAGCTAGAGGATCTTGAGAATAGGGGTAGGAGGAAAAACATCAGGCTGCATGGGATTCCAGAATCAGTACTTCCAAAGGACCTCCCGATATACCTACCTGCTCTCTTTACACATCTACTAAATGATCCTAATGCTGATAATATCCAGTGGGTACAGGCACATAGAGCCCTCAGGCCGAAACCTCCAGACACTGCTCCCCCAATGGATATCATAATAAAATGCAAGAACTTTTTGGAGAAAGAGAATATAATGGCCGCTTCCAGAAAGAAACAACCGGTTGTTATACAGTTCTATGCTGACCTGGCTGTGAGGACATTACAGAGAAGAAAGGAATTATCCCCCCTAACCACACTCCTGAGGAATAAAAAAAATCTTTATAGATGGGGGATTTCCTTTCCAACTACTGGTACTTCACAATAATAAACGTTTTTCTGTTCACGTCTGTCGGAAGTGGAACAATTCAGCAGACTGCTTGATCTGGAACCACCGGCTATGCTCTTGCCGCAACCAATGAAAGAAAAGGAATGAACAAGACACCAAAAAAAAAGACACAAGAAAGACAGTGGGACATTGTCTCGTCGCAAAAAAAAGGGAAAGTTGTATCTAATCCCTCTACTGCACTGAAGGAGAAGAGAATAGCTAAACCCACAAATCAAGTGGCCCCCAACAAGAAGGATTCAGCTTCAGAGGATTTGTAAATATGAGTATCTCTTGTTATATATATATATATATACAGGTTTAAAGCAATGATACTGTTTACACTCTGATTTCAGCTATGAAAATAATGATAGTAGATGCCAGGTCTTAGTCTCAAAGAATATTATAATGTTCAAAACATACCTATGTTACAGGATCTGTAATTATTTTTGCATATCACTGATGGCCTTAATTATATACCTATCTCTATTTCAAAGGTCACCATATATATGACCCCTAATTACTGTTTTAGTTCTCACCTTATTTCTGAAATTGTTTATACAAAGTGCATATGTTTCTATTTTGTACGTTATATTAGTTATTTTTTATGTTATAAATATGGTTAAATGTTGTTGTATGACACCCCAGGTTCTAGAGGGTGTACACCACTGTTGCAGTCATGTATCATGTTATTGTAGACAAATCAATATGGCATTAACGCTGGAATGTTGTGGTTATCTGATGTATCAAGGTTGTTTGACTCCCTCATGTAAAAACAGGAGACAAATTATTTTAAGAGACCACATGTTTTCCCTTTCTCCATCCAATAGATATAAAGGCACATAATCTAAGCATCATATCCCAGAATGTTAAGGGATTTAATTTGCACCAAAAATGCTCAATAGCACTAGCAGACATGTATAAGCATCGAGCAAATATCCTCTTCCTGCAAGAAACACATTTCCAAAAACATAAGGAACCCAAATACTACGGTTACCACTATACACAGCACTACCATAACTCATCTACACAAAAAAAGGGGGGTCAGTATCCCCATTGATAAAAATACAGCTTTCCAGCACATACAGACATTTAAAGATAGAGAATGTAGATTCTTGGGGGTCTTTGGTCTCCTATTTGGTACACCAGTGACGCTCCTCAACATATCTGCACCAAATAATAAACATATATCTTTCTTTAGAATGATGTTTCAAAAGATTATAGACTTCTCTAGAGGGATCATCATATTGGGTGGAGATTTTAACTTCCTAATCCAACCTCAAATAGATAGTTCAAACCCCAAATAGAGGGTTTTCCTAAAATATCTAGGGATACACATAACTGGTGACAAAGATAAATTGTTCACTCTAAACTTTTTACCATTCCACCAAAGGCAGGAACTTCACAACTGGATGCACAAATCTATATCATGGTTAGGTCGAATAAGTGCTATTAAGATGATGATTCTCCCAAAGATACTTTATTTGTTGCAAGCTCTACCTATGCCCATATCTGACCACTTCATGCAATGTTTACAAAACTTCATTAATACCTATATATGGTCCAAACATATGATCAGAGTGTAGATGAAGACAATGTACATGCCTAAAGAGAAAGGAGGGTTAGGAGTCCCGAATTTAGCGCAATATAAATTAGCTGTTCACTTTGTACGCATTATTAATTGGTGTAGACACGAGAAAGATAAGGAATGGGTAGCATTGGAACAGGATTTAGCCAATTCCGCCAATCTTGGCAGTACTTGCTGGTCACCAGCATCACAATGGAAAGCAATGCACACTGCATCTACCCTCACTGTTGAAACACTCAAACAATGGGATAGGGCGCTTAAAAAGGATTCCACACTCTCATTGAATCCTTCCCCACTAACCCCAATTCTCATGAATCAGATCTTTGATAATGGAAAATGTATCACTCTAAACTCAATACACTCTATACACTCACTAATTCCCTACCACACAGTGCTTGACAATGGTAGGCTACGCCCAAGGATAGACTTACTTAACCTAGGCATACCATACTTTAACCAGTGGTTTAAGTACCATCAATTAACTCATATAATCTCCTCACACCCTGAAAAATATAAAATTAGTAGGCCACTTACCCCATTTGAGGCCCTTTGTTCCCAGGCAAATATAACTAAATGCCATTTATCCATCTCATATAAGCTGATCCTACAGGGAAACTCCTGCACACTTCCTACATATACACAGAAATGGGAAACAGAATTGAATATAAAACGTACTGAAAAAGAGTGGATAGCTATCATTTCTAAGATGAACTTCTCATGCTCCTCTATGAGATTTTGTGAAACTAACATGAAATTATTTAGTAGATGGTACTATACGCCCCAAAGATTAGCCCAGATATACCCAGCAACAACTGCTGATTGCTGGAGAGGATGTGGTCAGGTAGGCTCGCCAATACACATATGGTGGGAATGCCCTAAAATTGTTGAATACTGGCAGTCCATAATAGGAGAGATAAACAAAGCAATACATAGTACTATACCCCTAGACCCCTTGACATACTTATTTCACAAATCAGTTAAATTGACCTGTAGTCTGATGTTAAATTGTGCTAAACAATTGATACCCCAATTATGGAAAAAAGAGTCAATTCCTTAAAAAAGGGAATGGTCTGAATGTGTCAACTTGATGTTATCTTTAGAAAAGTATTATTACTTTTGGATACATAGATTAGAGGACTATTATTCTCTTAAATTTATATGGGAGGAATATACACAATTGATGGTCTGCTAACAAGGTTTACAATGCGATGTAATATGGACTGCATTATAAAAATAATATTTTCATATTGTATAGATGATGACTGTTAGACATTTTAATTACACTTTATTGTAAGATTTGACTTATTCAATAAAAAAAAAAAAAAAAACTGAAGATAATCACAAATATATATAATTCGATATTCATCCAACCACATGATGAGAATGTGATTGACACATCCTTTCTCCAATCATATCATGTAGATGATGATTGACAGACCAAACAGCCAATAGGAGCCAAACTTAGGGTATATAAATCATGTGAGAACACAGCAAGATTGCCCTTTCAAAAAGCCACGATGGTGAAACGCGTCAGTGGCATCTCTGCTCTCTCTTTTTAATGTTCAAAAGCTAACTCTATAAAAAGTTAAGAAACCTGTTAGAGGCATTTAATAATAATTGAAAATTTACCGCTAGGATCTTGCTAACATTTTTACCTATAACCATCTTATGCACTTAACCTGATGGTTTCTATACGGCGATTAGAAGGCTCTGATTAATATATTCTTTTTATATTTGCCTTTATTTTCACTAAGATTATCATATGAGTATGCTTTTGTGTTTTTAAATTCACTTAATTTTATTGTTATACCTAATAAAGGTTAAGTTTTAAATATTTTCTTGTATTGGATACAATTCTTAACGTTGTTGCAGACATTGAGTGCTATACAGTGTACTCTCTCTCCATCTCTCTACTGAAACAGCTTTTGAATATTATTCCTAGTACACAAGCATCACCCCATCAAACAGTATCATACACAAATATATGAGGGATTTGTCTACCAATTACCTAGAAGAGCCATTAGTACATCTGCAATATTTTCATTTGCGTTAACCAAACATGAAAATATGAATATTTCATATTCCAATGTTTTTTACATAGAATAATAATAATATGTTCTATTTATTCATAAATACATACAGGTATTTCTACATATATCTGATGGTATTTTGGTAAAATATATATCTATACCTATATATATATATATATATATATATATATATATATATATATATATATATATATATATATATACACATACACATGAATATATATATAGTGTAGGTATAGATATAAACAGATATATATCGGCATATCTATTTAGAAATACATAGAACATATTCTGATATGTAAAGAACATTGGAATGTGAAATATTTACAGTAAATACATAGTTAAAACCTTTATTAAATAAGATATTGCATAAATATGCTACTTAATGACAAAGGCCTCCAGTGTACATATATATATATACAGGATTCTGTTTTGCCGGTGGTGTTGTGTGCGGCTGCTAGTCGCCGTTGTGAGGACAAGAAAGTTCATACCAAGACCACAGATAACAACTCCAAGAGGCAACAAGCATACCTACATAGGAAGTTTTGGGAAACCATTATAGAAGGATCAACACTTCCTTCTACTCCAAGAGGCAGACGAAAACAAAGGATACACTAACCAAGCTCTACTCATCACCTGACATACCCTCCCGTGCGGCAAACTTACCTCATCCGATTGGGGTAATTTTTGGTAAGGGTATTTTATTTATCTCTACTACACTTGGATCTACATTATCACACCTCATCTAAGGACTTATTAGTTCTCCATCAGAGACTCATGCTTCTTAATATGCCAATTTAGTAAGAATTGTAAGTGCTGTTTACCCTCTGTTCTACATTTTTCTTATAGTTAACTAGGATTATTCTAGTTAAATATATGTCCTGAATAGCTGTCTTACTTATTCTTTCCACATCTGACTAGCGCATTCATAGGAGTAACGCTTGTTTCTACTCAGGTATCCTGAGTAGTTACATTCTACTTATACCTCTCTCTCTCTCTCTCTCTCTCTCTCTCTCTCTCTCTCTCTCTCTCTCTCTCTCTCTCTATATATATATATATATATATATATATATATGAAACATAGAAGACTCAGGCACATTCCGGGTAAAAGGGCAAAAAAGAGCTTTATTTTTCATTTATAAAAACAGGCAATAGCATAGTTCAGTGTATCCACGCTGACACAGCTATAAGTACTATCACACAGTGAATAAGGACTGCTGGAATCCTGTGGCAGACATGTTTCGTGCTAGGATAGCACTTGTTCACTGCTTACAGGATACCCAGACTCCTCTCTTCCTTAAATAGGGATTTTCTTAAAGGTGCATATACCCTAATTATGTCCTTATTGCTAAAACATTCAAATATGCAATTCAAAAGGTACATGGCTCTTTATCTCATTTTACCATTCTCATATCTATCATATATTAATATTAATAGTAATACATACTGTTGCATTTATTTTTGCATTTACTACATAACTGTAAATATATATAAACAATGGTCCTCAGTATTGTTTCTGTATAGTTTCATTTCCTAAACATGACATAGATTAGATTTCCATACATTCCCCCCATTGTCTCAATAAGTATCCTATGCTCATATGCATATATAATGAACAACTTTAGGGAATGTACATCTACATTATCACACCTCATCTAAGGACTTATTAGTTCTCCATCAGAGACTCATGCTTCTTAATATGCCAATTTAGTAAGAATTGTAAGTGCTGTTTACCCTCTGTTCTACATTTTTCTTATAGTTAACTAGGATTATTCTAGTTAAATATATGTCCTAAATAGCTGTCTTACTTATTCTTTCCACATCTGACTAGCGCATTCATAGGAGTAACGCTTGTTTCTACTCAGGTATCCTGAGTAGTTACATTCTACTTATACCTCTCTCTCTCTCTCTCTCTCTCTCTTAATATATATATATATATATATATATATATATATATATATATATATATATATATATATATATATATATATATATATATATATACACACACATATGTATTTATCTGTTTATTTGTGTATATGTCTGTAAATAAATATACAGTATATATATATATATATATATATAATATATATAAATATATATATATATATATAAATATATATATATACAGTATATATATATATATATATATATATATATATATATACACACACACACACATTCATATCCATCTTTAGAGATGTGTATGTATGTATCTCAATGTTAAAGCCCTTTGCCTGTCTTTTATGCATATCTTTGAGCCTTTATCACATTTGTGTGCAATATTTTTTTAAATAATTTTATTAGATAGTGTTATTATGAGTGTAAATATACTTTGTAATGTATTTTTGATGTGTTTTGTGCAACTTTTTACATACCAGAACTCTGAAGTCGCAGTAATGATTCTAGCATAAATCACAATTGCGTTCAAGCGATCACCTTTACTTTCATCTTGTGATACGAATGGTAAGCCCAATGAATGCAAACCTACGCAATATACCCCATTTCGCTTGGTTGCAAACTCCACTATCTATCCCTATGTCTAGGATCAATTAGTTCCTATTTTTCCTCTTGTTTTTTAGTTCTATTTCAGATGCGGGCATTTCCTTAATAGTAATCTTGGGCCATGCACCCTTAAGGTCAACATTAGGGACTTGTAGTTAGAAGGTTCTGGTGATTCCCCTCCCCCCCACACACTTTTTAGTACATACTCAGTGAGTATATTAATAAAAAAATATGTTGTGTAGAAGCAAGTTAGAAGTTTATTGCCAGACTTCTTCAGATGGAAAACCTAGATCAACACTCCTGTCCAATCAAGTTTTGAGTGCATATATACAATTTTTTTTAGCAAATCCTTCAACTGTTGCTACAAACGTAATCTATGCAAAGAAGACAGAAAGGGATGTATATATCACTTTTTCTAGAAGAAGCATTTTATGTTCATACTGGAGGCAAATATTATCACTTTAGGAGCAAGACAGGTCAACTATATGCAAATGCAGTCAAGGCTTACTTACCCAAATCATATTTCACGGCCCTGAATATTGAGGGAGAGTGGAGACGAAGAACCAAGGTGATAGCAGAAGAGTTTTAAGATCAATATTAAGCCCTTTACAAGAGGAAGGCGATTGTCTGAGGGAGAACATTTTATAACCAGCAAACCCTTCAATTGTTACTACAAATGTAAGCTATGCACAGAAGGCAAAAGGTGATGCATTTATCACTTTTTCTGGAAAAAGCGTTTTATGTTCATATTGGTGGCAAATATTATCACTTCAGGAGCAAGACAGGCAAATTATTTGCGAATGCAATCAAGACTTACTCACCCAAATCATATATCATGGCCCTGAATATAGAGGGAATGGAGAGACTAAGCCCCAAGGTGATAGCAGAAGGGTTTTAAGATCAATATCAAGCTCTTTAAAAGAAGTAGGCAATTGCCTGAGGGATACATTTTTACAACCAGCAAAATCCCCTTCTTAAATTTAGGCAATAAATTGATCTTCAGTTGCTTAGTTGATCTTCTTGCTCATGGGTAACTCAAGGAAGCTTCATGTTTTACCAAAATGAAGATTACCTTGCCTTATGTAAGTGGGGGATGCAGATGGCCCGCCTATAAAATATTATAAGCTGTCAATTAGAACATTATACATATGGACCAGACATGGTTCATTATGAACAGATAATCAGTCTGCTAATGCACAGAAGGCATTCTAAAGGGCAGAGTGGTCAAACCTATTTAGAATGCTTATAGCCTTTGGGTCTCAGGGTGCTTTGATAGCTTTGATTGCCAGGTTATATCACAAACCCAAAGCAGAGCTTATTGTCAACAGTTATATTTTCCCCATGTTTGTACTTGAGTGGGGTATTAAACAGGGCTGCCCACTGTCACCTATTTAATATAGCGATAGAGCCCCTAGACCAGCAACTGAAATAGGAGATAGAGGTTCTGAAAAACTAGGAAAGCAAGGTTATTACTCTATGCTGATAACATGCTTCTATCTGTTGGAAACCCTTACTCAAAAAATCCCTCTAGTTATACACATAATTAAAACTTTTGATAGCCTTTGAGGACTGAAAATCAATGTAAACATAACTTAAATTGTTGCAAAAGACCCCCCTAATTGGCACTTCAAATAAGTTTCCTGATACAGGCAGTCCCCGGGTTACGTACAAGATAGGGACTTTAGGTTTGTTCTTAAGTTGAATTTGTATGTAAGTTGGAACAGGCACTTTTTTTAGGTGAAACTCTTGCCAAACATTTTTTTTTGTTTTGGATAGCATAGGATAAAGTTTGTTTTGCTATCTGTGCCCCTGTTCAGAAAATTTCACATCACTTTCTGTCCTTGTGACAATTGGATTTTCAGTATTTTGGATTATCCTGGAAAGAAGGATTGTCGATAAAGCTCTATTTTCTCTGTATGTAAGTACGAGTTGTACTTAAGTCGGATGTCTGTAACCCGAGGACTGCCTGTACTTCACCTACTTAGGTATGCAGATTGCTAGACACCTAATTCTCTGGTATAGTTTAAACTGCTCACAGCTAAGGCCAAAAATACTTAATAAAGTCGGAGCAATCTTTCCTTAACTTTATCAAGCAGAATAAGGCTCATTAAATTTACTTTATTCCCACAGCTGCTATACAAAATGCAATCACTGCTACTAAGCGACTGAGCACAGCTTATTCAGCATTCATCTACTAAAGTAAAAAGGAGGATAAATCTCCATCAATAATTCAATATCACTAAGAATGGTGGATTTAAACTGCTTAGTGTGCAGTGGTACAACTAGGCAGCATTTTAAAAAATAGTTTCGGACTGGGTGGCAGACTCTTAGCATTTTAACTTGAGAGCAGTGGTCTTTTTGCCCAGATTACCAATGCCCTGTTTAGAGGACCATTCATAGCCTGAAAAAAAAATCTAAACCATGGCCCTGCAGGTAGGCAAAATAATGCTGTCTAGGGATGTCATATTTCTCCCTCAGTTGCTCAAAGGTAGAAATGCTTTTCTGAGCATGGTTATGTAATTGGTTTAAGGTCAGCAGTCCCTCTGCTCCCAACTGCAAAAGTCAGTGTTAACAAATAGCAGACTCAATCTCATGTTAGTTTCTGTGGTCCCCCATGGACCATGGGGGACCACAGAAACTAACATGAGATTGAGTCTGCTATTTGTTAACACTGACTTTTGCAGTTGGGAGCAGAGGGACTGCTGACCTTAAACCAATTACATAGCCATGCTCAGAAAAGCATTTCTACCTTTGAGCAACTGAGGGAGAAATATGACATCCCTAGACAGCATTATTTTGCCTACCTGCAGGTTTACTAATATGTTAGCCATGAGACACGAATCAAGATTATGGGATAGATCACACTTGGATATGTTGTGGGTGTGAGCAATTATAATAACCCAAATATATTTTGATGTTATCAGAGCTATGTCTTTAGAATCATTCTTACAATATGAAAATACTATCGGCTAGATTACGAGTTTTGCGTTATGAGTAAAAAAGCAGCGTTAAGGCTCATAACGCTCTTTTTTCACTACCGCTGCTATTACGAGTCTTGTAGGTACAGCTGTCCAGGACACTTTTTTGGCCGTACCGCAAATTAACTTACGCAATTTTCGTAAAGTCTTTTTGCAATGGAACTTCCATAGCGCCGGTACTACAAGCTTTTTTTTTTAGGCCAAAAAGTGAGCGGTACAGCCTATCCCGCAAGATTCGTAATGCATTCTAAAGTCAGTAGTTATGAGTTTTACACTACAACGCTGTAGCATAAAACTCATAACTAAAGTGCCAAAAAATGCACTAACACCCATAAACTACCTATTAACCCCTAAACCGAGGCCCTCCCACATTACAAACACTAAAATAAAATTATTAACCCCTAATCTGCCTCTCCGGACATCGCCGCCAATAGAATAAACATATTAACCCCTAAACCGCCACACTCCCGCATCGCAAACACTAGTTACATATTATTTACCCCTAATCTGCCGTCCCTAACATTGCCGCCACCTACCTTCATTTATTAACCCCTAATCTGCTGTCCCCAACTTCACCGCCACTATACTAAAGTTATTAACCCCTAAACCTAAGTCTAGCCCTAACCCTAACACCCACTAACTTAAATATAATTAAAATAAATCTAAAGAAAACCTACTATTAATAACTAAATAATTCCTATTTAAAACTAAATACTTACCTATAAAATAATAGTTACATTGTATCTAGCTTAGGTTATATTTTTATTTTACAGGCAAGTTTGTATTTATTTTAACTAGGTTATTAACTATTTACTAACTACCTAGCTAAAAAAATATAAATTTACCTGTAAAATATAACCTAACCTGTCTTACTCTAACACCTAACCTTACACTACAATTAAGTAAATTACCTAAATTAAATAAAATTAACTAAATAAAATACAAATACCTAAATTACAAAAAAGCCCTCTGAATTACACAAAATAAAAAACAAATTACAAAATATTTAAACTAATTACACCTAATCTAATCAGCCAATAGGGTTGAGCTCGCATTCTATTGACTGTTCCAATCAGCCAATAGAATGCGCACTCAATCCTATTGGCTAAGAGTTACTTGCCTGTAAAATAAAAATAAAACCTAAGCTAGATACAATGTAACTCTTAGTAATATTGTAGCTTGCTTAGGGTTTATTTTACAGGTAAGTATTTAGTTTTAAATAGGAATTATTTAGTTATTAATTCTTTAGATTTATTTTAATTATATTTAAGTTAGGGGGGGTTAGGGTTAGACTTAGGTTTAGGGGTTAATAAATTTAGTTTTAGTGGTGGCGACGTTGGGGGTGGCAGATTAGGGGTTAATAAATGTAGGTAGGTGGCGGCGATGTTAGGGGCGGCAGATTAAGGTTTAATAATATTTAATTAGTGTTTGTGATGCGGGAGTGTGGCGGGTTTAGGGGTTAATATGTTTATTATAGTGGCGGCGACATTGGGGTCGGCAGATTAGGGGTTAATAAGTGTAGGTAGGTTGCAGCGACATTGGGGGCGGGAGATTAGGGGTTAATAAATATAATGTAGGTGTCGGCGATGTTGGGGGAGCAGATTAGGGGTTAATAAGTATAATGTAGGTGGCAGCGATGTCCGGAGTGGCAGATTAGGGGTTAATAAGTATAATGTAGGTGTCAGCGATGTCGGGCATGGCAGATTAGGGGTTAATAAGCGTAAGATTAAGTGTGCTTAGACTCGGGGTTCATGTTAGGGTGTTTTATTTCCCCCATAGGAATCAATGGGGATGAGTTATGGAGCTTTATGCTGCTTTATTGCAGATTTTAGGCTTTTTTTCAGCCGGCTTTCCCCATTGATGTCTATGGGGAAATCGTGTACGAGCACGTACAACCAGCTCACCACTGACTTAAGCAGCGCTGGTATTGGAGTGCGGTATGGAGCAAAATTTTGCTCTACGCTCACTTCTTGCCTTTTAACGCCGGGTTTATGAAAACCTGTAATACTAGCACTGTAGGTAAGTGAGCGGTGACAAAAACGTGCAAGTTAGCACCGCACCCCTCATAACGCAAAACTCGTAATCTAGCCATATAATTGTAAGTTAGCAGCTTAAGTGCAGGAAATGTAATTAGTGTTCCTAGTACATTTATTAAGGGAAAAATGCTTAAATCCTTAATATTATGAATTAGGTGATTTAGTCTAGTTAAATATTTAGCCACCAGTCCTATGGTTAGAGGAGGATGATTAAATATTGTAACTGATATATACATATGTATATTAAGAGGCAGAGCAATGTGCACAGCATAACATTTAGGATATGAAATTACCGGTGTTTCAGTTAAAGGATATGATAAAAGTATGGCAGAGTTTGTCAGGAGCAGCTGTGAGCTGATGCTGGGGCATATAGCGTAGAACTTGTATTGTAATCAGACTGTCAGGGGTTCGGCAAAGCATGTTTGACAGCGTGGTTAGGAAGCGTGCAGTTCCCGGAAGCTTGCGATGCAGCTAGTGGTGACGTCACCCACCGGAACAGCTGACTGGAACAATCCATGGAAGAGCTGATGCACAGCAGGAGCAAGGTATGAGAGGAAATCCTCTGACTGCCGAAGATAAGATGCAAGTACTCCATAATGCTGGAAAGATAGGTAGGAGAATCTATCCAAGTGCTGTAACATAAGAAAGCATTAGGACTGGAAATCAGTGGCTTAGGTTCATTTGACAGGAAGTGCCAAAGTCAATACAAAGCAATGTATTATGGGAGAAGTATCCTTTTATAGGAAAACGGAAATTGAGAGACACCCACTTAAAGAAACAGAAGATGAGGCAATATACAAACAGGCCTATCATTCTATATCAGTTCTAGATATGTTTGGAATATGTTCATGTTGTATGTATGATTTGCTTAGGCTAATTTAAAAATGAGCATGCAGCCCCAACTTTAACACTTTAAGAAATATATTGCAGTCTGCCACCCAAAAGGTGGTAGAGAAGTTAAGGAGCAGCAGTCTTACGACTGCTGTTTTTTAACTTCAGTTTTTGGCAAGCCGTAAACTTTGGGCGGATTCAGCAGCATTGGCCGCTTAATAAATCCAGCCCTGTGACTCTATTTACATGTTGTTGCACTTGAACATCTAAAAAAAATCCAGTGGCACAGGTTCAGATTTAAATTTGGTTGCATGGTACCCCTGGCATACATTTTTAGTTTTGTTTTTGCTGTAAAAACTGATGCAGAGGGCTACATATGGTTTTAAGGATACCAGCTGACCATCCCTGATTTGAACCATAAAAAATCATGGAAAACAATCATGGTTTGCTGATGAGAGTAATGCACCAGGTTGATAACCCAACAAAACAATGCAAAAAGCCAAGAAAAAAATGAAATAATATGCCAAATACATTTTTCAAAAGGTAAAAGGTCCAGAGTTAGATATCTCAAACAAATAATACAAATATTTTACAAAACATTTTATGATGCATTGAGATTTTGTCAGTGAGGTGTCTCAATTCAATATATCTAGGTTTATACAGTTCAAATAATATGAATTTAATGGACTATAAAGGCTTTCATTAAAAAAAAAAAACACACACAATAAAAAAAAAACCCTCTCAAAGAGCTATTCTAGCACACTAAAGAGTCCAATATGCACATATAATTCTAAGGGTAAGTAGTTGAAAATTTTAAGCAACCCATAATTTTGTACATAGTAAACTAGATTTAAGACATAGGCTTCTAGTTATCATGGTCTGTCGGACCTGATCCGACAGTGCGGATCAGATCTGACAGACCTCGCTGAATACGGCGAGCAATCCGCTCGCCGTATTCAGCATTGCACCAGCAGCTCACAAGAGCTGCTGGTGCAACGCTGCCCCCTGCAGACTCGCGGCCAATCAACCGCCAGCAGGGGGTGTCAATCAACCCGATCGTACTCGATCGGGTTGATTTCCGGCGATGTCTGTCCGCCTGCTCAGAGAAGGCGGACAGGTTATGGAGCAGCGGTCTTTGTGACCGCTGCTTCATAACTGCTGTTTCTGGCGAGCCTGCAGGCTCGCCAGAAACACGGGACATCAATCTCCATTCGGATCTTGATACAAATGCCCCATAGAAAGGTCAAAATTAAAATGTGTATGGGTGAATTTCAATTTTAAATAGAAGGATTTTTACAATTTGCTTTCATTACCAAAAATTTTTCAAGTTAAAATACAGAAATAGGCCCAGATTACAAGTGGAGGGCTAACAATAGCGTGGGGTGCGATGTCAATATCGATGCACCACTCTAAAATTAGTTCACACATTAATATTCCAAGTTGAAAGTTAAACAACATGAAGCAAAACTGTTAGGGTAAAATAAGAGTTTCAAAAAACACAGGTAAAACATATTAAAGTATTACACATATATAAACATATGTAATTAAAAAAATAGTTTAATATTGAAAACATTTTTTAAAAGGGTCATTGGGGCCGATTTATCAAGGGACAAATGTCCCCTGATATCTCTGTTTCCGCACAAGCCTTAAAACAGCAGTTATGAAGCAGCGGTCTTAAGACCACTACTCTTTAACTGGTCCTCCTGCTCTGAGGTTGCGGATATCAATCTGCCAGATCTCATACGATCGGGCTAAATGACACCCCTTGCTAGCGGCCAATTGGCTGTGAATCTGCGGGGGGCGGCATTGCACAAGCAGTTCACTAGAGCTGCTTGTGTAATGTTAAATGCCGACAGCGTATGGGGAAAGGGATTCAGTGTGGTCATTATATAGTATACCGCAAGCGTTTCAGCCTGTACCGCTACTCTCCATTCCACACTCAAAAAATGGCTTTTGTGTGTGGAATTTTCACTACACATATATTACAGGTTGTACGGTCCGGCTAAAACGCTAGCGCTATAGCTTATACCGCTGTGACCCATTCCACGATCAGAGACCAGTAGTTATGGATTTTGCAAAACAAAAATGTTTCACAAAACTCATAACAAAAATGTTACAAAGTACACTAACACCCATAAACTACTCTATTAACCCCTAAACCGCCATCCCCCCGCATCGCAAATACTTTATTAAACCTATTAACCCCTAATCTGCCGCCCACCCACATAGCCAACTAAAACATCAGCCCCCCACATCGCAAATACTAAACTAAACCCATTTACCCCTAAACCGCCGGCCCCCCACATTGCGGCACACTGAATGAAACTATTAACCCTCAAACCTAACACCCCCTAACTTTAAATGAAAGTTACAATATACTAACTACCTTAAAAAAAATAAAAACTTACCTCTGAATTAAAAAAAAACTATGCTTAAAGGTACACTATACCCAAACATTTTCTTTCATGATTAAGGTAGAGAATACAATTTTAAACAACATTCCAATTTACTTCTATTACCTAATTTGCTTCATTCTTTAGATATACTTTAATGAAGAAATAGCAATGCACACGGTGAACCAATCACAGAAGGCATCTATGTTCAGCTACCAATCAGCAGCTACTAAGCATATCTAGATATGCTTTTCAGCAAAGAATATCAAGAGAATGAAGCAAAATAGATAATAGAAGTAAATTAGAAAATTGTTTATAATTGATGCTCTTTCTAAATCATGAAAGAAAAAATTTGGGTTTCATGTCCCTTTAAATTATAAATTAACCTAACATTACTATTTTAAAAAACTAAAATTATGAAAAATAAAAAAAATCTAAGATTACAAAACATAAACAAAATTATCCAAAATAATAAAAATTAAACCTAATAGCCCTATAAAAACAAAAAAGCCACCCCAAAATAAAAACTCCCCCTAATCTAACAATAAACTAATAATAGCACTTAAAAGGCCCATTTGTAGGGCATTCCCCTAAGTTAAACAGCTCATAAAAAAATGACAAAGTACACCTAACAGTAAAACCCCCCACACAACCCCCCCCAAAAAAACCTGTCTTAAAAAAACATTAACTACCCATTGCCCCTAAAGGGGCATTTGTATGGACATTGCCCTTAAAAGGGAAATCAGCTCTTTAGTGCCCATTAAAAAATAAAAAAAGCCCTATCCTAAAAAAAAAAAACTAACACTAACCCCAAAAAATGTACTCACAATTCCTGAAGTCCGGACATCCATCTTAGGTTTTTTTTATTTTAAGATAGTTATATTGTAACTTTAATTTAAAGTTAGGGGGTGTTAGGTTTAGAGGTTAATAGTTTAATTTAGTTTGTTACTATGTGGGGGGCATGAGTATTTAAGCTCAGAGAGCTGGCGGTGGTGTTTTTTTTACGTCTGTAAAGACTTCATTTGCATCATAAAAGCCATTGCTGACTTTCTGATAATGTTTGGTCTTTGAATGCTGGTGCAAGGGTCACTCACAGCATATAAAATACAGTAATAACCTTTACTAGAAGCATTTTTGCTTATGCAGTATACTGGGGGAAAAAATTATTTAAAATTGAAAATCACCTTTTCGAGATTTCAATTTTGACTTTTCTATTCATTTAAAATGATTGCTGATGCATCAAACATTCAGATTAAAGGCATTATTCCAATCCATCAGAAGAGCCATGCAAAAGCACTGTACGCATCTTCAGGTGATTTGTGGCTCCATTTTTAATGCATTCCAATACACTAATGTTCTTGTTTGAAATAGAAAAACAGTTTAATAACGCATACAACTTAAAAGCTAATTAAAAAAGACCTATAACCTAAAACTCTTAAAAAGACCTCTAACACTAATAACAAAATACATTTTACTATTAAATGCATGTTGGTTTATAACTACGGACTGGGTTACTATTCATCAAAGTTCCCTACTGAAAACTTAATGTAGCAGCCCGTTGTAGTTGTTGGTTTCTGTTGTAAGACATTCCAAGCCATAAGTAAAGCTATCATTTAAAAAAAAAAAACACAAATTGGTAAATGATTTAGGGCTAGATTTCAAGTGTAGCAATATTTTAAAATGCGCCGGTAAAGGGGCATATTTGTCTGTTTACAGGTGCACGTTAAATAACAGGTCAGACCTCTGGTTATGCCTTTACATAGTGGTCTATAGGAACTGTGTTTTAAACTGCAAATATATATGTACATGCTTTAATATATATATATATATATATATATATATATATATATATATATATATATATATATATATATATATATGTGTGTGTTAATATATATATATACACATATAAACACAAAAATATACATGTATATATTCATATACATATATATTTTAAATTTGCTGCGCAACTTACTTCCTACGCTGCACTAGGTTCATTGCCTTGTCTCTGGGCATTACAACAAGGCTCCCATTGGAGCCTATGGAAGCGCGCTCATGTGAGCTTCAATACTCCCAGGCTCTTAACTTGTAATAACAGCACACATTTGCTTGTGCCAGTATTACTGAGTGGAGCCCAAATATGACGCTCGCGAAAGAGCCATATTGTGCTCCTCTCTCAATCTAGGCATAAGTAGGAAAATATAGGTAAACACACAAAAAAACTAATAAAAAGCTTTAAAAAACAGGGGAAGTAGTGAGTTAATTAATTTAACACTGGTCGTAACTAATTGATATGTTTTCACTTAACCTTTAATACCTACCAGTTCATGAAGCCCCATTTATTAAGCTGTGATGAACAGCCAGGGAATCTGCCTATCTGCAATTCGGGCAAGTGTTACCACATCCACCACCCATATTTATCACTGCATAATTAAAAACGCACCTCCCCATGCTCTCGCTCAATTGCATGCAAGAGCAGGGCCTACCAATCACGAATCAGATTATTTAAGGGCATACAAAGCAGACCTCTTGTTCTTAACGTGTAGGTGCATTTTCACACGAGCAAGCCTGCACCACAAAGACTCAAAAGCTGCCCTTGCAGCTTAAAGTAATGATAAGCTTTACATGTTTTAAGATCAGGTTTAGAATCTAAGCAATATTTTACATGGACTTTAATTAATTAATATTAATGAAGATGTGCTGTAACTTAATTTTTAATCCAGCTGTGCTATTCTAATACCACACACTCTGGCCTTCCACTTAAGCACAGCTAAAATAAGTTACAGCACATCTTCATTAGAAGTGATCAATTAAAGTCCATCTAAATTATTACTTAGATTCATAACCTTATTTTAAATGTTTATATCTCCAGAAATGTCATTGCAATTAAAATGAACAATTTAATAGAAATATTTAATTTTGGTTACTTTTAATATTTTCGTTTTAGCTATATTATTATTTGAACAGAGGATAGTATGCTAACAGCCAAAGAAAGACAATCAAACGTAAAAATAAGTCCAAGCTGTAGAATTCAAAAAGTCCAAAAATCTAGTTAGATAAAAAGCTGTTGGAAGAGTATTGTTATGGCATTTTTAATTGTCCACATGAACGGTATATGGGGTGTCATGCCATGAATGCATGGATTGTCATTTTTTCCAATTTAAAAACTCTACTATAAACCGTAAGATGCACTTTGCATATTAATTCTGATTGATTGGAGAGGAGCCCTATGTATTTAATACCTGCCTCAAACAGGTCAGGAATCTCAATGAATTGCTGCCCCTGAGCAGGCCAATTGAGAATGGCATACTAAGGTAGCCACCAATCACTGGATGTGTCCTGCTCTCCAAATGTTATATGCTTGGAGTTTTCATGCAAAAAACAACAACAAAAACTAAATTTGTAAATGATATACATGTAACTGCTGTTATGAACTATAAGAACAAGGGTATTGTGGACTTTTCCAATAGATTTTTACATAGCTTTTCAGAAACCTTTATGGATGTAAAATATGCTCAGCCAAAGCGAGTGGATAATTAACTCAACATTGATGATGAATTCCTAATTCAATTTTTCCACTTAACCATTTAGTTCATGTGTGCAATTAAAAAGTCCACATCATTTTGATTAAATTTGTCTTTAAGATATTTAAATAACCAAACACTTAATTGTAGTCATAACACTCTGATGATCCTATTTAATTTGCACAGCAGTTTCCTAGTTTATTAAACAAACATTTTATAATTCTGGGATCCATTCCAATCCATCAGAATCACCATACAATATGCCTTTCGGGGACCCAATTCTAACTGGCTAAAAAAAATGTTGTGTTCATGGGGCTAGATTTATTAATCTGCGAATGCAGATGTTTCCGCAAGAGCCTTAAGGCTTGCCGGAAACAAAAGTTAAAAAGCAGCGGTCGTAAGACCACTGCTCCTTAACTCATTCTCCAGTTCTGAGGTGGCGGACAGCAATCATAGCAGGGCGGCATTACACATACATTTCACAAGTAATGCTTGTGCAAAGATAAATGCAGACAGTGTATGCTGTCCACATTAGTCGGCATTAATAAATCTACCCCAATGTGTGAAAATATCCCTTATACAGTATGTGACCAGTTTGACACTACTCTAGTCAAAAAAAGGTTGATCTTCCTGCAGTCATTCTGAAGTAATCAATGACTCCAGACTAGTCATTAGAAGCCATCCTGAAGTATGCTCACAGGCCGAAATATTTTATTGAGATGACTCTATGCTAGATAGAAGACGCCGCCGAGATGAAGATAGAAGACGCCGCCTGGATGAAGATAGAATACCTCGCCGCCTGGATGAAGACTTCTCGCAGCCTGGATGTCCGGGCTTCTGAAACTGTGAGTGGATCTTCGGGGGTTAGTGTTAGGTTTTATTTAAATCTTTTTGGGTGGGGTTTTTTTTAGATTAGGGTTTGGGCTTTATGTAAAAGAGCTGAATGCCCTTTTCAGGGCAATGTAAAAGAGATGAATGCCCTTTTAAGGACAATACCCATACAAATGCCCTTTTCAGGGCAATGGGTAGCTTAGGTTTTTGTTAGAGTTAGGTTTTTTATTTTGGGGGGTTGGTTGGGTGGTGGGTTTTACTGTTGGGTGGTCTTTGTATTTTTTTTTCAGGTAAAAAAGCTGATTTCTTTAGGGCAATTGGTAGTTTATTGTAGGCTAGGGTTTTTTTATTTTGGGGGGGCTTTTTTATTTTTATAGGGCTATTAGATTAGGTGTAATTGTTTTTATTTTTGATAATTTAGTTTGTTATTTTTCGTAATTTACTGTTTGTTATTTTTCGTAATTTAGTATTTTATTGTAATTTTAGACTTCATTTTGTTTAATAGTGTTAGTTTTTTTTTAAAGTGTAATTTAGTTTTTTTAATTGGTAGTTATTTTAATTTTAGTATAATAGTTTAGTATAATAGTTATGTTAGGTTAATTGTTAGTTTAAACTTAGGTTTTTTAATTTTACAGGTAGGTTTTTATTTATTTTAAGATAGGGATATTGTAATTTTAATTTAAAGTTAGGGAGTTGTTAGGTTTAAGGGTTAATAGTTTAATTTATTTTTTTGCAATGTGGGGGGCTGGCAGTTTAGGGGTTAATAGGTATATTTAGTGGCAGTGATGTGGGAGGCCAGAGGTTTAGGGGTTAATAACTTTATTTAGTGGTGGCGGTGACGAGGAGCGGCGGAATAGGGGTTAATAGCTTTATTATAAAGTCGACGATGTTCGGGTGCAGGGGAATAGTGGTTAATAACTTTATTATAGTGGCGGTGATGTTGGGGAGTGGCAGAATAGGGGTTAATAGCTTTTATTAGGAGCTTCAGATTAGCGGTTAATAACTTTATTTAGGTGTTGGCAATGTTGGGGGCGGCAGATTAGGGGTGTTTTGACTTGGGGTTTATGTTAGGGTGTTAGGTTTAAACGTAACTTTTTTTCCCCCTAGACATCAATGGGGTTGTGTTTCATTCCTCGATCTCAGGTCAGGTGTTAGGTTTTTTTTCTAACACTCTCTCCCCAATTGATGTCAATAAGGAAAGCGTGCACGAGCACGTCAATGCATCCCTTGGCTTTTGTGCGGTATGGAGCTTATTGCTACCATATTGCACGCACAAGAAACTTGTAATGGCAGTGCTCTGGACGGTGAAATAACGCAACTTTTTGTTGTGTTCGTTTCGTACCCTCTATAGCGCAAAACTCTAACGGCTAGATTTAGAGTTGGGCGGTAGCCGTCAAAACCAGCGTTAGAGGCTCCTAACGCTGGTTTTTACCGCCCTCTGGTATTTGGAGTCAGTCAGGAAAGGGTCTAACGCTCACTTTGCAGCCGAGACTTTTCCATACCGCAGATCCCCTTACGTCAATTGCGTATCCTATCTTTTCAATGGGATCTTTCTAACGCCGGTATTTAGAGCCGTGGCTGAAGTGAGCGTTAGAAATCTAATGAAAAAACTCCAGCCGCAGAAAAAAAACAGTAGTTAAGAGCTTTCTGGGCTAACGCCGGTTTATAAAGCTCTTAACTACTGTGCTCTAAAGTACACTAACACCCATAAACTATCTATGTACCCCTAAACCGAGGTCCCCCCACATCGCCGCCACTCTATTAAAATTTTTTAACCCCTAATCTGCCGACTGCACACCGCTGCCACCTACATTATCCCTATGAACCCCTAATCTGCTGCCCCTAACACCGCCGACCCTATATTATATTTATTAACCCCTATTCTGCCGCCCCCGCTATCGCTGACCCCTGCATATTATTATTAACCCCTAATCTGCCGCTCCGTACACCGCTGCCACCTACATTATAGCTATGTACCCCTAATCTGCTGCGCCTAACACCGCCGACCCCTATATTATATTTATTAACCCCTAATCTGCCCCCTCAACGTCGCCTCCACCTGCCTACACTTATTAACCCCTAATCTGCCGAGCGGACCGCACCGCTACTATAATAAAGTTATTAACCCCTAATCCGCCTCACTCCCGCCTCAATAACCCTATAATAAATAGTATTAACCCCCAATCTGCCCTCCCTAACATTGCCGACACCTAACTTCAAGTATTAACCCCTAATCTTCCGATCGGAGCTCACTGCTACTCTAATACATTTTTTAACCCCTAAAGCTAATTCTAACCCTAACACCCCCCTAAGTTAAACATAATTTTATTCTAACGAAACAAATTAACTCTTATTAAATAAATTATTCCTATTTAAATCTAAATACTTACCTGTAAAATAAAACCTAATATAGCTACAATATAAATTATAATTATATTGTAGCTATTTTAGGATTAATATTTATTTTACAGGCAACTTTGTATTTATTTTAACCAGGTACAATAGCTATTAAATAGTTAAGAACTATTTAATAGTTACCTAGTTAAAATAATTACAAAATTACCTATAAAATAAATCCTAACCTAAGTTACAATTAAACCTAACACTACACTATCAATAAATTAATTAAATAAAATACCTACAATTATCTACAATTAAACCTAACACTACACTATCAATAAATTAATTAAATAAAATACCTACAAATAAATACAATGAAATAAACTAACTAAAGTACAAAAAATAAAAAAGAACTAAGTTACAAAAAATAAAAAAATATTTACAAACATTAGAAAAATATTACAACAATTTTAAACTAATTACACCTACTCTAAGCCCCCTAATAAAATAACAAAGCCCCCCAAAATAAAAAAATGCCCTACCCTATTCTAAATTACAAAAGTTCAAAGCTCTTTTACCTTACCAGCCCTGAACAGGCCCTTTGCGGGGCATGCCCCAAATAATTCAGCTCTTTTGCCTGTAAAAAAAACACATACAATACCCCCCCAACATTACAACCCACCACCCACATACCCCTAATCTAACCCAAACCCCCCTTAAATAAACCTAACACTAAGCCCCTGAAGATCTTCCTACCTTATCTTCACCATGCCAGGTTCACCGATCCGTCCTCGGAAGTCTTGATCCAAGCCTCGGAAGTGTTGATCCAAGCGGAGGGCTGAAGAGTGACGTCCATCCTCGGGCTGAAGTCTGGATCCAAGCGGCGGCTGAAGAAATCCATCATCGGGCTGAAGTCGGAAGTCCATCATCGGGATGAAGTCTTCTATCAAGCAGCATCTTCAATCTTCTTTCTTCCGGAGCGGAGCGGAGCCATCTTCTTCCCAGCCGACGCGGATCCATCCTCTTCTAACGACGCCTACTAGCCGAATGACGGTTCCTTTAAATGACGTCATCCAAGATGGCGTCCGTCGAATTCCGATTGGCTGATAGGATTCTATCAGCCAATCGGAATTAAGGTAGGAAAATTCTGATTGGCTGATGGAATCAGCCAATCAGATTCAAGTTCAATCCGATTTTCTGATCCGATCAGCCAATCAGATTGAGCTCGCATTCTATTGGCTGTTCCGATCAGCCAATAGAATGCAAGCTCAATCTGATTGGCTGATTCCATCAGCCAATCAGAATTTTCCTACCTTAATTCCGATTGGCTGATAGAATCCTATCAGCCAATCGGAATTCGACGGACGCCATCTTGGATGACGTCATGTAAAGGAACCGTCATTCGGCTAGTAGGCGTCATTAGAAGAGGATGGATCCGCGTTGGCTGGGAAGAAGATGGCTCCGCTCCGCTCCGGAAGAAAGAAGATTGAAGATGCTGCTTGATAGAAGACTTCATCCCGATGATGGACTTCCGACTTCAGCCCGATGATGGATTTCTCCAGCCGCCGCTTGGATCCAGACTTCAGCCCGAGGATGGACATCACTCTTCATCCCCCCGCTTGGGCTTGGATCAACACTTCCGAGGCTTGGATCAAGACTTCCGAGGACGGATCGGTGAACCTGGCATGGTGAAGATAAGGTAGGAAGATCTTCAGGGGCTTAGTGTTAGGTTTATTTAAGGGGGGTTTGGGTTAGATTAGGGGTATGTGGGTGGTGGGTTGTAATGTTGGGGAGGTATTGTATGTGTTTTTTTTACAATTATTTGGGGCATGCCCCGCAAAGGGCCCTGTTCAGGGCTGGTAAGGTAAAAGAGCTTTGAACTTTTTTAATTTAGAATAGGGTAGGGCATTTTTTTATTTTGGGGGGCTTTGTTATTTTATTAGGGGCTTAGAGTAGGTGTAATTAGTTTAACATTTTTGTAATATTTTTCTAATGTTTGTAAATATTTTTTTATTTTTTGTAACTTAGTTCTTTGTTATTTTTGTACTTTAGTTAGTTTATTTCATTGTATTTATTTGTAGATATTGTATTTAATTAATTTATTGATAGTGTAGTGTTAGGTTTAATTGTAGATAATTGTAGGTATTTTATTTAATTAATTTATTGATAGTGTAGTGTTAGGTTTAATTGTAACTTAGGTTAGGATTTATTTTACAGGTAATTTTGTAATTATTTTAACTATTTTAGCTATTAAATAGTTCTTAACTATTTAATAGCTATTGTACCTGGTTAAAATAAATACAAAGTTACCTGTAAAATAAATATAAATCCTAAAATAGCTATAATATAATTATAATTTATATTTTAGCTATATTAGGGTTTATTTTACAGGTAAGTATTTAGCTTTAAATAGGAATAATTTATTTAATAAGAGTTAATTTATTTTGTTAGATTTAAATTATATTTAACTTAGGGGGGTGTTAGTGTTAGGGTTAGACTTAGCTTTAGGGGTTAATCCATTTATTACAGTAGCGGCGAGATTCGGTCGGCAGATTAGGGGTTAATAATTGAAGTTAGGTGTCGGCGATGTTAGGGAGGGCAGATTAGGGGTTAATACTATTTATTATAGGGTTATTGAGGCGGGAGTGAGGCGGATTAGGGGTTAATAACTTTATTATAGTAGCGGTGCGGTCCGCTCGGCAGATTAGGGGTTAATAAGTGTAGGCAGGTGGAGGCGACGTTGAGGGGGGCAGATTAGGGGTTAATAAATATAATATAAAGGTCGGCGGTGTTATGCGCAGCAGATTAGGGGTACATAGCTATAATGTAGGTGGCAGCGGTGTACGGAGCGGCAGATTAGGGGTTAATAATAATATGCAGGGGTCAGCGATATCGGGGGCGGCAGATTAGGGGTTAATAAGTGTAAGGTTAGGGGTGTTTAGACTCGGGGTTCATGTTAGGGTGTTATGTGCAGACTTAGGAGGTGTTTCCGCATAGCAAACAATGGGGCTGCGTTAGGAGCTGAACACTGCTTTTTTGCAGGTGTTAGGGTTTTTTTCAGCTCAAACAGCCCCATTGTTTTCTATGGGGGCACGAGCACGTTTTTTAAGCTGGCCGCGTCCGTAAGCAATGCTGGTATCTAGAGTTGCAGTGGAGGTAAATATGCCTGTACGCTCCCTTTTTGGAGCCTAACGTAGCCATTCTGTGAACTCTAAATACCAGCGGTATTTAAAAGGTGCGGGAGAAAAAAAGCACGCGTAGCTAACGCACCCCTTTGGCCGCAGAACTCTAAATCTAGCCGTTAGCGTCTGTGCCTTTCATGGACCAAATTCTAACTGGCTAAATAAAAAAAGTTTTATATTCATGGTGTGAGAATGTCCCTTATATATGACCAGTTAAACACTATCCTAGTCAAAAAATGATGATCTTCCTGGAGTCATTTTGAAGTAATCAATGACTCCAGACTAGTCATCAAAAACCATTCTGAAGTATGCCCACAGGCCGTATTATCTAAATAAGATGACTCTAGAGTCATTCACTGGCTGTTCATGCTTGTGAACAAATCAGTAAAGTAATCTGCTAATCATTCTGAAGTCATCACCCATAATTTGTTACCTTATCTGATTACTTTACAAGCCTGATGAGGTGCAAATTACTTCCAAAGTAGTTTGATGATCACCAAATTACTCCAGGATGGTCTCTAAAGTAATCCTGTTTGTGTTGAGTAGTATTCTGATCAATCAAAAATACTTTTGCACTTTTCACTTGGGACTTCTTAAAAAAAAAAAACATTTTACCTTGTTTGAGTGTCTTTACTCTGCTATTCACACGGTTTCAATATTAAAATTATTGCACATACTCAGTTCATATATTAATAAACACAATTTTTTTAATAGACATTTAAAAAAAATTATATTAGCTCAAATGATAAACTGTGGAAATGGGACTTAAATTAAAGAGCACTATTAATATGTTGATTTTAGGCATATTTCTCTCGTATTACAAGTCGTGAAGTTGTACTTGAGCACAATACAAAATACTGCTCTAAAATTAGTGCTTTTTTAGAGCTGAAGTAAACCATTAAAATTAATAGCATAGCCTAGAACTACATGAAGATCTCCACTACTTGCGCACCATGGGCTTAGCACACCCATGGCTTACCATACAATTGCATTAGCACTTGAGAGATCCCCATCTTGAATTTCAATGTGTGCCCCCATAGAAGTCTATTATGTGATTAATTTAGCACTTATTCAACATACTCAAGTGACACAAAATATCACTGAACTTGTAATATGAGCACACTATTGAATGCTCTTAAGTGATGATAACATACAATAGCACCAATAATCTAGGTCTATGGGTTTATAAAGGCAAACAAACAGGCATCAGTAAAACAATGGGAAAAATCATCAAATCTTGCCACTGATGAAATATTATATAAAGAGTTCTGTCAGCAATATGCAGTGCACACAGCATTCTTGAGAATTTCAATAAATGTGGGATATATGTGTTGTGCAAAGTTGGCTTTGCAACAGTAATGAGAAGTTATGAGAATGATGTGGATGTGTTTGAAGTTTAAGCTCTTATTCTCTATGCAATGCATTTTACCACTATAGATCTCACTATAATATATATATATATATATATATATATATATATATATATATATATATATATATATATATATATACATGTAGCCCTCAGTTTACGCCGGGGTTAGGTTCCAGAAGGAATGGTTGTAAATCAAAACCGTTGTAAATTGAAACCCAGTTTATAATGTAAGTCAATGGGAAGTGAGGGAGTTAGGTTCCAGGCCCGTCTCAAAATTGTCATAACACCTAATACATTATTTTTAAAGCTTTGAAATTAAGACTTTAAATGCTAAACAGCATTATAAACCTAATAAAATAATCACACAACACAGAATATATAATTAAAATAAGTTAAATGAACAAAAACATTTGCTAAACAGCATTATAAATCTAATAAAATAATCACACAACAAAGACTTCACTTGCATTTTTCTGCAAACAGTTCTTTCTATGCATTCGAATCGGGACTAATTTATAGACAAGAAGATCTTGTGCCTTTGAAATCTGCTCGATAGCTCTGGTCTGGTTAAACTGATTAATTTCAGCTTGCTTGGCTTTGCTGCAACACAAGCGGACAGCTCCACCTACTGGCTATTTTAATAAATGCACTGCTTCTCAATGCTTTTCAATAGCAGTCACATGACTGGAAAAAAAAGGTTGTTATTCTGAAACAGTGTAAATTGAACCGTTGTAAAACGAGGGCCACCTGTATGTATATATATATATATATATATATATATATATATATATATATATATATATATATTAAAGCACATAGAAAGTCTCACATTATCTTGCAAGTACACAGTAGATTAAAAGCAAAAATGGAAGTAGAAGAGTTAATGGTGATAGGCCAAATACCTCAAGTTTTCTTCCTCCCTAGGTCCCTAACCTACAGCCACACAATGCATGATATGAACCAAACACACTGAGATACAAAAAAGGGTGACACAGGTCCTTTGTAATTTCCCTAGACATGTATAAAACACAAAAAGGGACTGCACTCTCAAACCAGACTGGGTACACATCCCATGCCCCTGCAAAACTCACAGCCTTGGGTGCTCACCAGCACACACAGCCAGCCGCACAGTTTTCAGTGACTCAGGCAGCTAACCCCAGACAAGCCTGGGCACAAAGCCCAAAGAATAAATTACAAAACAAAATTATTAACACATAGAAAGTCTGGCACTCTCATGCAAGCACACAGCTAGATTAAAAGCAAAATAAACAAGTTAGTTACAGCATTTGGCCAAATGGTGATAGACCCAGGACCACCTCAAGGTCTCTTCCTACCTGGGTCCAAACCTACAGCCACGCAATGCATGCTTTCAACCAAACACACTGAGATACAAGCAAGGGTGACACAGGCCCTTTGTAATTTCCCTAGACAGATACAAAATACAGAAATGGACTGCACTCTAAACCCGGACTGGGTACATATTCTATGCCCCTGCAAACCTCACAGTCGTGGGTGATCCCCAGCACACCCAGTCAGCTGCACAGTTTTCAGTGACTCAGGCAGCTAACCCCAGACAAGGATGGGTGCAAAGCCTATAGGGAACATTACAAAACAAAATTATTAACACAACACATAGAAAGTCTAGCATACTCTTTCAAGCACGCAGCTAGATTAAAAGCAAAATGTGTGCTGTGTGCTTGAAAGTGAGTGCCAGACTTTCTATTTGTTGTGTTAATTTTGTCTTAACTATTGTTTCAGGTGAGCCTTCAAGGCATGATAAATGGTGCCCATGTGCTTTTTACCATGCATTTGTTTATAATGCCAATATTCTGTATCTAATGGTCATTTAAGTTCTGAAGCTGTAAATTACTGTGCTCTTCTATAAATCCAGAGCATATATCAAGAAATATCAAATTGGCTCATCGTGCCCCCCATGAATGCCCACGCATAAAGATGATAATATGTAAGCCATAATTTGTGGCAGCCTTTATCTATCATATGAAACAAATGTAGATCAGCTTGAAACAACATAGAAAGTGGCTTGGGATGCATTACAGATTTAACTAAACTGTAAAGAGTTACTTGTAACATATGCTAATTTGGCTAATAGGCATGCAATCTCATCCATTACTCACTACTATGGAAACAACGATAATTTCATCAAGCATCAAAAGATCACATAGCAGGTGATATATGTGCTATAAAAAAATAAGATACAGTACACCTCTGGAATGCTCTTACTTTGGATGCTTTTATTAAAGGGACAGTCAAGTTAAAATTAATTTTTCATGATTCACATAGAGCACACAATATTAAACAACTTTCCAATTAATTTCCATTATCGAAATGTGCACAATATTTGTATATGCATACTTTCTGAGGTACCAGATCCTACTGAGCATGTGCAAGATTCACAGAATATATGTATATGCATTTTGTGTTGGCTGAAGGCTTTCACATGATGCATTAGGAAAGAAAATGTCACTAACTTTGACATTTGTCAAAAAAAATCTGATACTCATTTGAAATTCAAACTAAGTGCTTTTGCATTGTATTTTTTTTTATTATGCATTTATTTATTTTGCTTTTCTACTGTGTTTAGTGGTCCTTTAATAAAAATAACTATAATAATCCCCAAAACTTTTTTTTTAAAAGTGCACTAAGCTTCTTGGCATCCATTTTATTTTTTAACAGCAAGTTAACAAGATACATATGCAGAATGATCCTGGCACAATTCAGGAGATGGCGCATTGTATTCATTACTTTTCTTAACAGCATAACTATCTTAATGACGTTTCCATATGTACAAATTAAACATTACTTACAATGCATACTGCCTAAAATTTTGCTGATACAGCCACTTAAGTGTCTGTTTAGATAGCAATTGTATACATAATTCTTTTTTAGTGCTGTCCCAACTGCTAAATAATGATGTATGTTATCCTCAACTGCACTGCTTTTAATCAATATTCTTTAGATGTGCTATGAAATGTTACATTGAAAACCTGATAGCAAGCTAACTGCAAGGATCTACCAAAGGTAATTTAATTTTACTGCCGAAGAATTTTAGTTCTGTTGCCAGTATATAGGCTGACAGAAGAGTAGACAGCTTTACATACATTGGCAATCTGTATATCCACATTTGAAGGATGATAGTGAATAACAATTTCCTAACTAGTAACATATTGCCTGTCAGTTCATCCGTCACAAGAGGAATCATCTAATTAGGTCCCAGGATGTCTAAACACATCCATATATATCTCAACCAGTCACCTGATTCTTTGAATAAAGATAAGCCTCCCTGATCAGCGAGCTAATTAAAGCACACAGATCTTCAATAGGAACATACTATGATGACATTTATAAGGAATATAATATTAGTTCCAGTTGCTTTAGTCATTATAAAATGTATTACTCCTTGGAAATTGGCAATAAGAAAACAAAAGCACATAGACAACAAGTTAACATTTTTTGGCCATGCTAGAGTTTGCCATGACTTAGTTAAATTTAGGTTTGTGGTGACATTTAAAACTCTTCTGCCTCTATCAATTTGCCTGACAACACATAATCAATATGCAGTATTCATATTGGGAGTCTAGCACTTTGCAAACTTTTACCTGAGAGATGTGAAATGGGAGTTTCATGAGTTACATTTTTCTGTGATTTGTTTAAAAAAAAAAAGTAACTGCAAGAAATTAATTGGATTAGAAATTGCATATCGGTATTTGACTGCAAATTGCAATAAATAAAGCAAATGCTTTAATGCTGGAGCAAAATATTTGCATACAATTGAAGGGAAGATTTATTTTCAGCAGGATTCTTACATTGCACATATTTATTACTATCTATCTATCTATCTATCTATCTATCTATCTATCTATCTATCTATCTATCTATCTATCTATCTATCTATCTATCAGTCTGTCTATCTACCTATCTCTATTTTTCTATAGATTGTATAGCACAAAAACATATTATAAGTCCTATACTATTTACATGTATAGTAGTAAAACAAAGTGACAGAACAGTTTCTATTGAGAGCAAGTTACAAACCATCATAATCAAGCGGCTCAAAATTTGTGTGGTTCAAGGTGTGCGGCAGCTGCCAAGTAATAGCAATGGCCAGTATGATATATGGAGCCTGTAGGACATAATACTACCTGCAATGTTATCCCTGCCACCTTTTTCCTAGTGAAAACTTGTCTGACATCTCCTGATGTGAAAATCCTAAGACCAACCAACAATCACCCTGCAACAAAATCTTAACAGGGCAGGGAACCAGTACATAATCACACACTTTAGAATCTACTTTGCAAAATACCTTTGCTCACCTGATCCTTAAAGCACAATTAACCTGAATTATGAATCCCTACATCCATTACTGACTCATCCCCCACTGCAATTAAACATAACCAAGGCAGAAAACTCCCCCATGGCAAAACACTCTTTTACATTTAAAGGAACACTAAACCCATTTTTTTTTCTTTCATGATTCAGATAGAGCATGCAATTTTAAGCAGTTTTCTAATTTACTCCTATTATAAATTTTTCTTTGTTGTCTTGCTATCTTTATTTAAAAAGCAGGAATGTGATGCATAGGAGCCGGCCCATTTTTGGTTGAGAACCTGGGTTATGCTTGCTTATTGGTGGCTAAATGTAATCCTCTAATAAGCAAGCACTATCCATGGTGCTGAACCTAAAATGAGCTGGCTGCTAAGATTTATATTCCTGCTTTTAAAATAAAGATAGCAAGAGAATGAAGAAAAATTGATTATAGGAGTAAATTATAAAGTTGTTTAAAATGTCATTCTCTATCTGAATCATCAAAGAAAAAAATAGGGTTCAGTGTCCCTTTAATCCCCAATGAGGCTCCCTATCAAAACTACCATCTTTACATGATCTCACTTTTAAATGTAAATGACCCATCCCCATCTGTAACCGCTCTACTACACTATATGGTGAAATGTATGTGGACACCCCTACTAATTATTGAGTTCAGGTGTTTCAGCTACAACCATTGCTAACAGATGCATACAATACAGCAAATAGCCATGAAATCTCCCTAGACAAACATTGGCAATGGGTCATACTGAACAGCTCAGTGATTTTAAATGTAGGATGCCAACTTTGCCAAAAGTCAGTGAAATGTCTGCCCCACTAGATCTGCCACGGTAAACTGTAAGTGCTATTATTGTGAAGTGGAAGCATCTAGGAGCAACAGTAGCCCATCTACGAAAAGGTAGATCACACAAACTGACAGAACAAGGCTGAAAAATGCTGAATTATGTAGCTAGTAAAATTCACAAATAATGTTTCTTCACTAACGACAAAAATTCCAAATTGTCTCTGGAAGCAACATTAGCAAAATAACTCTGCATCAGGAGCTTTATTAAAAGTGGTTTCCATGGCCAAGTAGCTGTACCCAAGTCTTATATCAACATGCCCAATGCAAGCATCGGCTGGAGTTGTGTAAAGAATGGCGCCATTTGACTCTAGGCTGAATTATGCTTCACTATTTGGCAGTCTGATGGAAGCATCTGGTCATTTTGAATGACAGAAGAACAGTCTGGGACTGTTTTCCAGGGTTTGGACTTGACCACTTAGTTCCAGTGAAGGATCATCTTAATGCTGCAGGATACAAATACATTTTAGAGATTGGATGAAACATTGTGGCAACAGTTTGGGAAAGGTATTTTCTTGTTTCAGCATGACTGTGCCCTTGTGCACAAGTGTAGTCCATGAAGACATGGTTTCATGAGTTTGGTGTGAGTCAGACCTTCTCTTCCAGCATCAGTGCTTGACCACACAAATGTTTTTTTGGCAGAACAGACACTAATTCCCAGAGACATACTTCAAAAACTTGTTGAAATTCATCCCTTGCACTATATCATAAATAATATTCCCTAATACATAACATTATTTAAAAAAAAAAAAAAAAAAAACAGTACTCATTAAATAAACCTTTATCTACCTTTCCTAAAGTTCTTGGGGTCTCAACAGCAAAAATCTCCCATTCATTTCTTTTCTTGACACATTTTGAATTGGGCATACGTTTCTCCTTTATTTAAACATTTAAAACATTCTTGATTAATTAATCTTGTGCCGCATAATTACCTTTTGGTGCCCAGAGGCTTCCCTCTCCCACTTGGTGTGTCCACACTCCTCTGTCTGTAGCTCTTGTATTTGAAGGTTGCATGCCCCAGTCCTTGCACACGCACTCCTCTGTCTTGCGCCAGTGAGGCCCTGGGTTAGCACCCATGTGGGCACCCTCCCAGGGGAAATAGTGATCACAGTGCTCCTTTTTGTGCACATACATGTTATCAACATTAATGCACTTCTCGCCTTCCTGGTGGCCAGTGTCAAAGAATGCTTTTCCTGTGTGCTCATGACTGTCATGCTCTAGTTACAGGACACACCCTCTAGTCTTTTTCAGGAATCACTTGCTGCTGAAACAGTGCAGGTTTGTTTCGGCCTGTTCCAGCTTACTAGAGCTTATATATTATTTTCTGCTTGACTTATTGTTTTGACCATGGTTTGCCTCTTTGACCCTGCCTTGCCAGCCATCTGCCCTGACCTCAGTTTTGCCTCTTTGACCCTGCTTTGACAGCTATCTACCTTTACCTCAGTGGTCATATTGACTTTGCCTAGCCTGCTGTCCTGACCTGTTCAGTTAGGCTGTAACCTTGTCCCCCACTTCTGCTCATACAGGCTCTTGTATTTGGGCCTCTTGGTGCTTCCTTCTTTTACAACTGTGACATCTTGTGAATCTATCATGGTTGTGGTTTAGCTGGCTATCAAAACTGAGCATGGTCATTCTGGAATGAGAAAGGTTTTAAATAAGATGGTTGTAAAGAAGTGTGGGGGTGTCATGTGGGAGATGTTACATTGGTATTAGGGAAGCTATAGTTAGTCCCAAGAGGAGCACAGCACAGAGGACAGAGTGCACGAAAGACCAAGGGCACTGCCACAGCCCTCCAACAGTATGCAAACATGAGACGGACTCCAGCACTCCAATGAATTAAAAGGCAATGTTTATTGATAAAAGCGACGTTTCGGGGTCACAGCCCCTTATTCATGCTCAATCTTTGCTTTTGTCAATAAACATTGGCTTTTAATTCATTGGAGTGCTGGAGTCCGTCTCATGTTTGTGAGGCTATAGTTAGAGTTAATTGTCTTCAAGTGGATTGAATCAGCCATTATAGATCCTGGCTGTGGATGGAAATTGTGCCAAAGGCTAATTGCAATAGAGGAATTAGGTGAACATGCTTTGTGGTTTACAATAGGGTATTTTACAGTCAGAGTTTGGGAAATGGCTGAAAAGGTTATAGCTGGAGTTAATGGTCCATATCACAAGTAAATATAATGCATCATTGTTTTTCAGTGGCTCAATTTTATGCATGTTTTAGACCATGCAAATAGCATAAAATCAAAAGAACATAAAAGGGTCAGTGCACAGAAAGAGTCAGATTTTTCAGGGCTTCTACTCTCCGCTGTTTCTAGTAAAAAAGAAAAGCAATTCCTGAAGACCAGTTTTGGACCTCAGGCATCTAAATTCCTTCCTAGAAGTAAAGAAATGCAAGATGGAGTCCCACATTTCAGTAATAAGCATTGTGCCTCCAAGAGCTTATCTGTTGTCAATGGATTTAAAGGATGCATATTTTCACATCCCTATCACAGAGGTTCACAGGCAATTTCTAAGATTTGCAATAGGAATATGGCACTTCCAGTTCACTGCTCATCTCTTCAACATATCCACAGCCTCTCAAATATTCATGAAGACCTTGGTTCCTCTAATTGTAGAGCTAAGGGTCAGGGGTCTCTTTGTGATACATTATCTAGATGACATTCTTCTGATTTCAAACACTATTCAACTGGCAGAGTGTCACAGGGAACAGTTACTTCATACCCTGCAGGAGGTCGGATGTTTGGTAAATCTCCAAAAGAGTCAGCTTTAGCCAACTCAGTCTATCACTTTCCTGGGAGCACACTTCCATATAAAGAATGCTCTGGTCTCTATGTCCCCACAGAAGAAGAAGATTTTGATAACTTACCTTTATAGGTAATCAGAGGAGTGATCATTTCTGTCAACAAAGTTGCAAAATATACATGAAAAATATATTACAAAGTACAGTTACACTCATAATAACACTATCTAATAAATAATTATAAAAAAATATTGTACACAAAAGTTATAAGGGCTCAAAGATATGAGGTCTTAGGTGTTAGAAAAAGGCAGACAAGGGGCTTTAACATGGACATACATACATACAGACATTTTACAAGCCTTACACCTAACATCAGACTAAAGATTTGCAAAGACGCTTTACAAGCCTCACACCTAACATCAGACTCTAGATTTGCAAAGACATTTTACAAACCTCACACCTAACATCAGACTCCAGATTTGCAGACATTTTACAAGCCTCACACCTAACATCAGACTCCAGATTTGCAAAGACATTTTACAAGCCTCACACCTAACATCAGACTCCAGATTTGCAAAGACATTTTAAAAGGTAATTCACCTGACTGGCCTCTCTCCTATCAAGATACTGAGTGCAATTATTTCTTATTTCTGTTGGGATATCATGGAATTATTTTTAAATATCATTGTAATATTCCAATCTTTTTTATACAATCTTTGTCTCCAATCTTTTTTCCAAACTTTTTCTCCCCCTCTGCTTTGTCTCAAACCCCCCCTCCCATGGTTACCCTCCTCTCTCTTTCCACAGCCTCACACCTAACATCAGACTCCAGATTTGCAAATACATTTTACAAGCCTCACACCTAACACCAGACTCCAGATTAACAAGCACTAGCCCACCAATCCCTTCCCACCACCACCCACCCTATTGTTACCTTAATATATCCCACACCTTATCTGCACTAATAATCCAGGATAGTGAAACCACTTCAGATTCACAGCCTTTGTCGTGACATTTTACCATATTCTTTTACACTTTTCCAAATCTTAATTGCTCAGTCACCACACACCCACCATGTCATCATCACTCGCTCTCAGTTAACTCTGCCTTATATCCGACATATTTAATTTCTCCCTTACCTTCTGTGTCCATTCCATCTCCTTTAGATTGTAAGCTTGAGAGCCTTTCTACCTGCAGGCCACTTTGTGTTTAAAGTTAACTACTACTGATTGTGCTCAAGAGCAGGGCATTCTTCTCCATTTGTTTAACTGAATGATCGCAACTACAACTATTATTTACCCCTACTGTACTTGTTTGTGTATTACTGTATCCCTGTAATGTTTTTTATTCTTTGTATAGCGCTGCATAGTCTGCTGACGCTTTATAAATAAATGATAATAATAATAATAGCATACATATACTGTACATCTTTAAAGATGTAAATGTATGTGTGTATAAAAATATATATATATATATATATATGTGTATGTTTATAAATGTGTACATGTGTATTCATGCATGCATATATGTTTACGCATGTATTTATAGACATATAGACACATATTAACACATAAATACATAGGTACATATATATAGAAACATATATAGTTAAGTAGATGAAAACATGTAAAAGCATACTAATGCAATATTCATTTATGATAAAGATTTTAACTATGAAATTACTAAAAATACCATCAGATATATGTAGAAATATGTGTTTATGAATAAATAGAACATATTCTTCTATGTGAAGAATATTAGAATGTGAAATATTTATATTTCCATGCCGGGTTAGCGCACATGAGAATATGCAATCGTGTTTGCACACGAGTTTGGTGTTAGTTTTTTTTTTTTGCTCAATTGACTTCAATGGGGGATTTTTTTTCCACTTTATTTGCTTCATTGACTTCAATGGGGGATACATGAACATGGTTACAATATTCTAAGTTCGGCTTTTTGCACTTGTTAGGATAGCGCATGAGCAAAAACAGTTTACTTTCAACTCAAAATACGAGCTCAAAAAGTTTTCTTCTAGCACAGTTAACATTCGAGTGGGAGCCTTAAATAGCACTCCACTTGTAATCTAGCTCACAATGTTTTAATAAATTGAGAATGAGAATCTTTGTTGTTTTCTTTATGTGACATCTAGAAGCATTTATTTTATGTTTACCACAAAGAAAAGAAAAAAAAATCTTATTGTTCTTGGACTGAGAAATGCGATTTAAGAGAAATCATGAAAAGAAAATACACAACAGATGAATACATTGAACCAAAGGTGCAACAACTTGAGAAATAAGCTGTTATGTAATCAAATAAGTTCACATAGAGAAAATCTACTGCAAGCCTACTGTCCTCACAAGTTTCTCACAATGATGAATATACAGACATCTTAAAACACCCCACTGAAATTACTTTAGCTCCACAAAGTCTCAAGAAATGATCTTTAAAAATTAGTGTTGATTTTAAAATCCAAGAACCTGCACAACCTAAAAAAACATAATTTATGTAAGAATTTACCTGATAAATTAATTTCTTTCATATTGGCAAGAGTCCATGAGCTAGTGACATATGGGATATACAATCCTACCAGGAGGGGCAAAGTTTCCCAAACCTCAAAATGCCTATAAATACACCCCTCACCACACCCACAATTCAGTTTAACGAATAGCCAAGCAGTGGGGTGATAAAGAAAGGAGTAGAAAGCATCAACAAAGGAAATTTGGAAATAATTGTGCTTTATACAAAAAATCATAACCACCATAAAAAGGGTGGGCCTCATGGACTCTTGCCAATATGAAAGAATGAATTTATCAGGTAAATTCTTACATAAATTATGTTTTCTTTCATGTAATTGGCAAGAGTCCATGAGCTAGTGACATATGGGATATCAATACCCAAGATGTGGAGTCTTCCACTCAAGAGTCACTAGAGAGGGAGGGAATAAAACAAAAACAGCCATATTCCGCTGAGAAAATAATCCACAACCCAAAAATAAGTTTATTTTCACTTTTGAAAGAAAAAAACTTAAATCAAAAAGCAGAAGAATCAAACTGAAACAGCTGCCTGAAGAACTTTTCTACCAAAAACTGCTTCCGAAGAAGCAAATACATCAAAATGGTAGAATTTAGTAAATGTATGCAAAGAGGACCAAGTGGCTGCTTTGCAAATCTGATCAACTGAAGCTTCATTCTTAAAAGCCCATGAAGTGGAGACTGATCTAGTAGAATGAGCTGTAATTCTCTGAGGCGGGGGTTGACCCGACTCCAAATAAACTTGATGAATCAAAAGTTTCAACCAAGAAGCCAAGGAAATAGCAGAAGCTTTCTGACCTTTCCTAGGACCAGAAAATAAAACAAATAGACTAGAAGTCTTTCTGAAATTTTTAGTAGCTTCCACATAACATTTCAAAGCTCTTACCACATCCAAAGAATGTAAGGATCTCTCCAAAGAATTCTTAGGATTAGGACATAAAGAAGGGACAACAATTTCTCTACTAAAGTTGTTAGAATTCACAACCTTAGGTAAAAATTGAAAAGAAGTCCGCAAAACTGCCTTATCCTGATGAAAAATCAGAAAAGGAGACTCACAAGAAAGAGCAGATAGCTCAGAAACTCTTCTAGCAGAAGAGATAGCCAAAAGGAACAACACTTTCCAAGAAAGTAGTTTAATGTCCAAAGAATGCATAGGTTCAAAGGGAGGAGCCTGTAAAGCCCTCGGAACCAAATTAAGACTCCAAGGAGGAGAAATTGACTTAATGACAGGCTTAATACGAACTAAAGCCTGTACAAAACAGTGTATATCAGGAAGTATAGCAATATTTCTGTGAAATAAAACAGAAAGAGCAGAGATTTGTCCTTTCAAGGAACTTGCAGACAAACCCTTATCCAAACCATCCTGAAGAAACTGCAAAATTCTAGGAATTCTAAAAGAATGCCAGGAGAATTTATGAGAAGAACACCATGAAATGTAAGTCTTCCAAACTCTATAATAAATCTTTCTAGAGACAGATTTACGAGCTTGTAACATAGTATTAATCACTGAATCAGAGAAACCTCTATGACTTAGAACTAAGCGTTCAATTTCCATACCTTCAAATTTAATGATTTGAGATCCTGATGGAAAAACGGACCTTGAGATAGTAGGTCCGGCCGTAACGGAAGTGGCCAAGGCGGGCAACTGAACATCCGAACCAGATCCGCATACCAAAACCTGTGTGGCCATGCTGGAGCCACCAGCAACACAAAAGACTGTTCCATGATGATTTTGGAAATCACTCTTGGAAGGAGAACTAGAGGCGGAAAAATGTAAGCAGGTTGATAACACCAAGGAAGTATCAGTGCATCCACTGCTTCCGCCTGAACATCCCTGGACCTGGACAGGTATCTGGGAAGTTTCTTGTTTAGATGAGAGGCCATGAGATCTATCTCTGGAAGCCCTCACATCTGAACAATCTGAGAAAACACATCTGGATGGAGAGACCACTCCCCTGGATGTAAAGTCTGGCGGCTGAGATAATCCGCCTCCCAATTGTCTACACCTGGGATATGCACCGCAGAGATTAGACAGGAGCTGGATTCTGCCCAAGCAAGTATCCGAGATACTTCTTTCATAGCTTGGGGACTGTAAGTCCCACCCTGATGATTGACATAAGCCACAGTTGTGATATTGTCTGTCTGAAAACAAATGAATGGTTCTCTCTTTAGTAGAGGCCAGAACTGAATAGCTCTGAGAATTGCACAGAGTTCTAAAATATTTATTGGTAATCTCGCCTCTTGAGATTTCCAAACCCCTTGTGCCGTCAGAGACCCCCAAACAGCTCCCCAACCTGAAAGACTCTTATCTGTTGTGATCACAGTCCAGGTTGGGTGAACAAAAGAAGCCCCTTGAACCAAACGATGGTGATCTATCCACCATGTCAGAGAGTGTCGTACATTGGGATTCAAGGATATTAATTGTGATATCTTTGTATAATCCCTGCACCATTGATTCAGCATACAAAGCTGTAGAGGTCTCATGTGAAAAACGAGCTAAGGGGATCGCGTCCGATGCTGCAGTCATGAGACCTAAAACTTCCATGCACATAGCCACTGAAGGGAATGACTGAGACTGAAGGAGCCGACATGCTGCAACCAATTTTAAACGTCTCTTGTCTGTTAGATTCAGTGTCCATGACTCTGTCTCTATCTGGAAGCCTAAAAAGGTGACCCTTGTCTGAGAAATCAATAAACTTTTTGGTAAATTGATCCTCCAACCATGTTTCCGAAGAAACAACACTAGTTGATTCATGTGAGATTCTGCAGTATGTAAAGACTGAGCTAGTACCAAGATATCGTCCAAATAAGGAAACACCACTTAAGCCTGAGGAAACAGTCTGTGACTGAGAAACGCGCCGCTGTATTTTAATTTATATTAGTAAAGTTTTATACCTTTTTAACTCAAACACTTGCTACTGTGTCTCATTTGGATCAAAATATTGTCCACTGGACCTCTGCTGTCTGCCTCCTGTGGAAGCCTTGATACAGTCTGTTGGGTGACTATATTGACCCCATCCTGTCTGATTAGCATCAATGGAGATGCTTTATTTTTTGTGAGTATATATCTTACCACACATACTACTGCTTCTAGTATAAGACTGTACTAGGCCATATAGGCACCTTTGTGTCCCCTTGTGTTTTACTACAGAACATCCATCTGCACCCCAAGAGGTCGGTCTGCTGGGTGACTGTTATAGATCCCAGACTGCTCCCACTGCACTAATTGGAGTGCTTTTAAAATTGTGAGTTTGATAGAATACAATCTGATAATCAAATTCTGTGGATCAAACAATATTGGGCCATGTGGCGCATCCGTCTTTTTCTCTGCTTTTAGATTATCCTGTTGGATCCTGGCCGGGTCCTCTACAGATTACTGCTTCTTCAACACCTATCTGAAATTTAAAGACTTTTTTGTATACAACTACTTATTAGTTTATATTATTTTTATATTTATGTGAGATTTATCTTATATTTTGCTGAATTTTCATTTGCCAATAGAATTCTCATTTGCCAATAGGTTCATCGGTACTGATATTTTATATATATTTTTTGTATTCTATACCTACTAATAATATTGACACTCTATAGTCCTCTGAGTGCTATACTATAGGGCGCCCCCTATCTTATAGACGAATAAAGGAAGTACCTGGCTTATTCCATTCCCTAGAAATCATATCAGAAATAGCTTCAGGAATGGGAAAAACACCTGGGGAAACCACAGGAGGTTTAAAAACAGCATTTAAACGTTTATTAGACTGAACGTCAATAGGACTGGTTACCACAATATCCAAAGTAATTAACACTTCTTTTAATAAAGAACGCATATACTCTATTTTAAATAAATAAGTAGATTTGTCAGTGTCAATATCTGAGGAAGGATCTTCTGTTTCAGACAGATCCTCATCAGAAGAGGATGAATTATTATGTTGTTGGTCATTTGAAATTTCATCAGCTAAATGAGAAGTTTTAAAAGACCTTTTACGTTTATTAGAAGGTGGAAATGCAGACAAAGCCTTCATAATAGATTCAGAAACAAATTCTTTAAAATTTACAGGTATATCATGCACATTAGAAGTTGAAGGAACTGCAACTGGCAATGTACTATTACTGATAGAAACACTATCTGCATGTAAAAGTTTATCATGACAACTATTACAAATGATATTTGGTGGAATAATTTCTGCAATTTTACAACAAATGCACTTAGCTTTTGTAGAACCCATGTCAGGCAGCAATGTTCCAGCAGAAACTTCAGAGGCAGGATCAGATTGGGACATCTTGCTCAATGTAAGAGAAAAAACAGAATTTATGCTTACCTGATAAATTACTTTCTCCAACGGTGTGTCCGGTCCACAGCGTCATCCATTACTTGTGGGAAATGTTCTCCCCCACAGGGAAAGGCAAGGAGAGCACACAGCAAGAGCTGTCCATATAGCTCCCCCTCTGGCTCCGCCCCCCAGTCATTCGACCGACGGTTAGGAGAAAAAGGAGAAACTATAGGGTGCCGTGGTGACTGTAGTGTATAAAGAAAAAATTTTTCAACCTGATTAAAAAAACCAGGGCGGGCCGTGGACCGGACACACCGTTGGAGAAAGTAATTTATCATGTAAGCATAAATTCTGTTTTCTCCAACATTGGTGTGTCCGGTCCACGGCGTCATCCATTACTTGTGGGAACCAATACCAAAGCTTTAGGACACGAATGAAGAGAGGGAGCAAATCAGGTTACCTAAACAGAAGGCACCATGGCTTGCAAAACCTTTCTCCCAAAAACAGCCTCCGAAGAAGCAAAAATATCAAATTTGTAGAATTTGGCAAAAGTGTGCAGAGAAGACCAAGTCGCTGCCTTACATATCTGGTCAACAGAAGCCTCGTTCTTATAGGCCCATGTGGAAGCCACAGCCCTAGTAGAGTGAGCTGTGATACGGTCAGGAGGCTGCCGTCCGGCAGTCTCATAAGCCAAGCGGATAATGCTTTTCAGCCAGAAAGAGAGAGAGGTAGCAGTAGCTTTTTGACCTCTCCTCTTACCAGAGTAAACGACAAACAAGGATGAGGTTTGTCTAAAATCTTTTGTTGCTTCTAAATAGAACTTTAAAGCACGAACAACATCTAAATTGTGTAATAAACGTTCCTTCTTTGAAACTGGATTCGGACACAAAGAAGGAACAACTATTTCCTGGTTGATGTTCTCGTTGGAAACAACTTTTGGAAGAAAACCAGGCTTAGTACGCAAAACAACCTTATCTGAATGGAACACCAGATAGGGTGGATCACACTGCAAAGCAGATAATTCAGAAACTCTTCTAGCAGAAGAAATAGCAACCAAAAACAGAACTTTCCAAGATAGTAACTTAATATCTATGGAATGTAAAGGTTCAAACGGAACCCCTTGAAGAACTGAAAGAACTAAATTTAGACTCCAAGGAGGAGTCATGGGTCTGTAAACAGGCTTGATTCTAACCAAAGCCTGAACAAAAGCTTGTACATCTGGCAAAGCTGCCAGTCGTTTGTGCAACAAGACGGATAATGCAGAAATCTGTCCTTTTAGAGAACTAGCTGACAATCCTTTATCCAAACCTTCTTGGAGAAAGGAGAGAATCTTTGGAATTTTAATCTTACTCCAGGAGAATCCTTTGGATTCACACCAACAGATATATTTTTTCCATATTTTATGGTAAATCCTTCTAGTCACAGGTTTTCTGGCTTGGACCAGAGTATCAATCACAGAATTTGAAAACCCACGCTTGGATAAAATCAAGCGTTCAATTTCCAAGCAGTCAGCTGCAGAGAAACTAGATTGGGATGTTCGAATGGACCTTGTACTAGAAGGTCCTGTCTCAAAGGTAGCTTCCATGGTGGAGCCGATGACATATTCACCAGGTCTGCATACCAAGTCCTGCGTGGCCACTCAGGAGCTATCAGAATCACTGAGGCCTTCTCCTGTTTGATCCTGGCTATGATCCTGGGGAGGAGAGGAAACGGTGGAAACACATATGCTAGGTTGAACGACCAATGCGCCACTAATGCATCCACTAGAGTCGCCTTGGGATCCCTGGATCTGGACCCGTAGCAAGGAATCTTGAAGTTCTGATGGGACGCCATTAGATCCATGTCTGGAATGCCCCATAATTGGGTTAACTGAGCAAAGACCTCCGGATGGAGTTCCCACTCCCCCGGATGGAAATAGTCCGCCTCCCAGTTGTCTACTCCTGGGATGTGAATAGCAGATAGATGGCAGGAGTGATTCTCTGCCCATTGGATTATCTTGGTTACTTCCTTCATCGCTAGGGAACTCTTTGTTCTCCCCTGATGATTGATGTACGCAACAGTCGTTATGTTGTCCGACTGAAATCTTATGAACCTGGCTTCCGCTAGCTGAGGCCAAGCCAGGAGCGCATTGAATATAGCTCTTAGTTCCAAAATGTTTATCTGGAGAAGCGACTCTTCCCGCGACCATAGGCCCTGAGCTTTCAGAGAGTCCCAGACCGCGCCCCACCCCAAGAGGCTGGCGTCGGTCGTGATGATGACCCACTCCGGTCTGCGGAAATTCATTCCCTGAGACAGGTGATCCTGGGTCAACCACCAGAGAAGTGAGTCCCTGGTTACCTGGTCTACTTGAATTTGGGGAGACAAGTCTGTATAGTCCCCATTCCACTGATTGAGCATGCACAGCTGTAATGGTCTTAGATGAATTCGAGCAAAAGGAACCACATCCATTGCTGCGACCATTAGTCCTATTGCTTCCATGCATTGAGCTATGGAGGGTTGAGGAATAGAGTGAAGAACTCGACAAGCTTTTAGAAGCTTTGTCTTTCTGACGTCTGTGAGAAAGATCTTCATTTCCACAGAATCTATTATTGTTCCCAGAAAAGGAACCCTTGTGGACGGTGACAGTGAACTTTTTTCTATGTTCACTTTCCACCCGTGAGATCTGAGAAAAGCCAACACAATGTCTGTATGAGCCCTCGCTTTGGAAAGAGACGACGCTTGGATTAGGATGTCATCTAGATAAGGTGCTACAGCGATGCCCCTCGGTCTTAGGACCGTTAGAAGGGACCCTAGCACCTTTGTGAAAATTCTGGGAGCGGTGGCTAAACCGAATGGAAGAGCCACAAACTGGTAATGTTTGTCCAGAAAGGCGAACCTCAGGAACTGATGATGAGATTTGTGGATTGGGATATGCAGATACGCATCCTTCAGATCCACGGTAGTCAAAAATTGACCCTGCTGGATTGTTGGTAAGATTGTCCGAATGGTTTCCATCTTGAAGGATGGAACTCTGAGGAACTTGTTTAATATCTTTAAATCCAGAATTGGCCTGAAAGTTCCCTCTTTTTTGGGAACCACAAACAGGTTTGAGTAAAACCCTAGACCTTGTTCCCCGGAGGGGACTGGGTTTATCACTCCCATCTTTGATAGGTCTCTTACACAATGTAAGAATGCCTGTTTCTTTATCTGGTCTGAAGATAAGCAAGACAGGTGGGACCTTCCCTTTGGAGGAAGTCCCTTGAATTCTAACAGGTATCCCTTGGAAACTATCTCTAGTGCCCAGGGATCCAGAACATCTCTTGCCCAAGCCTGAGCGAAGAGAGATAGTCTGCCCCCTACCAGATCCGGTCTTGGATCGGGGGCTACCCCTTCATGCTGTCTTGGTAGCAGCAGCAGGTTTCTTGGTTTGTTTACCCTTGTTCCAGTCAAGCGGGTTTGGGCTGGGCCGCGTTACCTTCTTGTCTAGCGGCAGTGGAGTTATTAGCCGGTCCGTTCCTGAAATTGCGAAAGGAACGAAAATTGGACTAACACCACAAACTCCTCGCCATCCCCGTGGTAGATGCTACTTGTTCAGAGCGGCAAGGAGAATGACTGGGGGGCGGAGCCAGAGGGGGAGCTATATGGACAGCTCTTGCTGTGTGCTCTCCTTGCCTTTCCCTGTGGGGGAGAACATTTCCCACAAGTAATGGATGACGCTGTGGACCGGACACACCAATGTTGGAGAAAACAACATATAAAGCAAAATTATCTATTTCCTTAAATGACAGTTTCAGGAATGGGAAAAAATGCAAAAGCATAGGCCTCTTGATAGAAAGGAAAGCAGGAGGCAAACAACAATGGGGTATTGAAATAATGAAGAAAAAATTGGCGCCAAGTATGACGCACAACGTAACGTAAACTTTTTTGGCGCCAAAAATGACCGGAAATGACACACTTGCGTCACTAATGACGCTGCCGTGTGAAAGGTCTCAACGTCATGTATGATGCCGGAAATGACGAAGTTGCGTCAAAAACGTAATTTCCCGCGCCAAAAAAGTTCGCGCAAAAAATGACGTAATAAAGTCTAACATTTGACGCACCCGCGGGCCTAATACCCACAAATGCAAAAAGTTGTCAAATTGAAAAAGACTAAACCCCAGGTAAGAAATACATTTCTTAAAGTGTTTATATTCCCAAATATGAAACTGACAGTCTGCAGAAGGAAATACATGAACCTGACTCATGGCAAATATAAGTACAATACATATATTTAGAACTTTATATAAATGCATAAAGTGCCAAACCATAGCTGAGAGTGTCTTAAATAACTGAAAACATACTTACCAAAAGACACCCATCCACATATAGCAGATAGCCAAACCAGTACTAAAACAGTTATTAGTAGAGGTAATGGTAAATTTGAGAGTATATCGTCGATCTGAAAAGGGAGGTAGGAGATGAATCTCTACGACCGATAACAGAGTACCCATGAAAAAGACCCCCGTTAGAGAAATCATTGTATTCAATAGGTGATACTCCCTTCACGTCCCTCTGACATTCACTGTACTCTGAGAGGAATTGGGGCTTCAACAATGCTGAGAAACGCATATCAACGTAGAAATCTTAGCACAAACTTACTTCACCACCTCCATAGGAGGCAAAGTTTGTAAAACTGAATTGTGGGTGTGGTGAGGGGTGTATTTATAGGCATTTTGAGGTTTAGGAAACTTTGCCCCTCCTGGTAGGATTGTATATCCCATATGTCACTAGCTCATGGACTCTTGCCAATTACATGAAAGAAAATGCATTTTATTTGAGTTAGAAAAGATTAATAAACTGTTACCTAAGACAGAGAATATTAAAATAAATATTGATTAAAAAAAGACACGCCTAGAAGTGAATAATTTATCTTGTTTATGAAAGTGACCCCTATTGAAAATAAAAAAAAATATATATTTGTGGGGCAGGAATAATGCATAATTTTCCCTTGCAGCTAATTATCAGTTTATCAGTTATGGGTCATTGTGCTAAAAAGATCACCATTTTCCAGATGTATCAATTTGCAAACAAATGTGTTAACTATCAAAAGGGAGCTTTGGTTATCAAACATAATCAACACCTCTAAAGTTGTGAACCTTATGAATATGTAAGAGACACTTTGGAATACAACAATAGCTTTGTATGGTTGCTTTGCAGTGTAAACTAGTTTCTAATAATGTAATACTTATTATTCTAAACTTTTTCATCTTGTTCAATTACATTTTTTTCCCTTAATGTGTTTGTAATACACTAGAATTAGATCCTCTATTTGTATTCTTGTATCTTAAATTGTTGATGTTGCTCATTAAAACCACCACCCATAATACAAATGTCAGTACCTCAATTTGTGTATTTAGAGAGACAGAGATAAAGTATGCACGTCTGCTCTTCCTAGAGGCTAAGCCCTTTCAAATGGTTATGCTCTTGAGTATGATGGGTGGTAGTTACTTTTATACTCTCTTCCTAAGTGTATTACTGTCAGCTAGTCATTGATCAATGAAATGTGGTATGATTCTAATAGAGAGATTCAATGGTACATAGTTAATTTCCCTCTATCAACTCAGATCCCCTGGCCCCTAATATGACAATGAAATGTTTAATCTTATTCATTATAGATGAAAAAAAAGCTAATAGACTTTCAAACATTATTATATATTTATAAATTAACCACAAATAGAATAAGTATACATAATTAATTAAAATACTATAGATAGACAGACAGACAGACAGACAGACAGACAGACAGACAGACAGACAGACAGACAGACAGACAGACAGATAGATAGATAGATAGATAGATAGATAGATAGATAGATATTCTTTTAATTTACTATATATATTTTTTTTTAATGGCTGGGATTTTAATATGAAATAACAATTTAATTATTTTCAAGGTATATAAAAATTAAGGTAGCAATGACAGGTGGTAACAGATTTAGGCTCCTGTTTCTGAGGGAAATCTTTTGTAGCTCCCTGATCAACACCATTAATCTGAATAGTTTATTCTTTAACTGGGATGCAAGTCACTTTTTTTTCATTGTTATTTACATCAAAGTTTGCATGTTGCTTTGCAACTGATTATCATTCTAAAATATTCCTTTACTAGGATGAAGAAATGACTTATAGTTATTCAATTTTATTAGTCAAGTAATCACCAGGATTATTGCTGTATTATACGCTTTGACAACATTTCCTCATTTTCTGATTTTATATGTATAATTTATTAACTTGTTTTGTATATAGAAATATGTGCAGTGAAGATTCAATTCTATATTTCATAGTACACTCATAGTACACAGAAAATGTATTTTTGTATATGTTTTGAATATATTTCAATATTTTGTACTTTACTTAATGACTTTATGCATGCAATCAATCATTTTAGCAAGCAAAAGTGCTTCAGACGTTAAAGGAAAAGCAACTGTTAGAAATGTAATTTAAAGGGACAGTAAAATCATAATTAGACATTCCTGATTTAGACAGAGCATACAATTTTTCAGTCTTATAAATAGCAAAAATAATTATTCACAGCATAAAATAAATATCTTACTGTCTAAAGTGGATACTTTATATGATTTTTCACATTTTTTTCTCTCCTATAAAGGTTTAGATTAAAAGTGGAGCGCTAATTGATCACATGCCCGAAAATGGACAAATTCACCAGTTTGTGGGCACACAATAAATAACCAGTCTTTACAAGTGGCTGGTTATTGCTACCACGAGCTTGCAGTAGCAATTTGCACTCAGAAAATTAACCAGAGATCAGACCTCTAGTTATTTTTTTAAAAGTGCCCCAGCTGCCATCCCAAACAAATGTAAGGTCCCTTTTAAAAATAAAAAAATGTTGCATTTTTTAAAAAAAGTTTTATTTACTGCACTAGATCGTTTTGGGGGCTAAAGTCGGCTATGGGATGTTAGAAATAAACGGCACTGAAAAGTGCTTTTATATTGCGGTCTATGGGGACTGTGTATTCCCATTAAATATATGTATATACTTATACACATATTTATGTTTTAACATGTGCATATACACATATTAACACATAAATATATATGCATATATTTATATACATTGATATTTATATTTGCTGCCCATCACTGCGTGACTTACCCCCTTCGCTGCATTAGTTCTCCAATCTGATTAGGATATGGTTACTACTTCTCATTGCTCCCTGTCTTTTTTCCAGTTATTTATCCATAAGCTAACATTTTCATCTGTTCCCAGTTCTTCCTTTTCTACATGAATCTCTCATGTGGCACTGTGTCAACCTCCTTTGCAAGTTTATCACATCAACTGATTCCCCTTTATCTATATTTTTACTTACTTCCTTGTAGAATATAATTAGATTAGTTTGACATTATATATTTCTCATAATAAACCATGCCGATTTTTACTCATCAATATAATCCTTCATAATCCCTTCAAGTATTTCCCCACTATTGATGTCAGACCAACTGGTCTATAGCTTCCTGGATCAGCCCTGTTTCCCTTTTTAAAAAAGTGGGATACTATGACTGAGAATAATGAGTCTTGAAAAATTAAGAGTAGAGATTTGTCTATAACAGTGCTAAGTTCCCGTAAAACCCTTAGGTGTATTCCATATGTGCCTGGAGTTTTATTTACCTCAATATTATCCAGGTTTTTTTCCTGATATCCTCTAGAGATAACCCACTTAATGGTATGGGCTTGTATGTTCTAGTTTGTTTCAAAGTATCTACCATTGGTAACTATTGTGTGTATTGAAAAAAATAGCTGGTTTTGTAGCTCAGCTTTCTCCCTGTCACTTTTAATCATGCTTCCCTTCACACATTTTAATGCACCTATATTAAGACAAATTGGAGAATCTAGCTTATTTAAAGTCTTCCCCCACTGTGAATTAGAATTGTCATGCAAAATCAAAAGGAATCATCAATATAGTGTGAATAATATATCACATTCCCTTTTAGAAATGGTTGCTGTCATGGCCCTGGCCAGATTTTAACATTGGACTCCTGATTCACAGTCTTTTTTTCTGTTCCTGTGCCAAAAGAGAGCTTTGTATTCTCTTGAAGCTTTGGAGACATGCTACCGGCATTGGGTTGCTCTCTGGCTCCACCTGCCTGTCAGCTGCCGTCAGCAATCAGCTCTCCTCTAAAAGTTTTCTTCACAATCCACTTCCTGCCCTGATATTGAGGTTCATCTTGTTAGTTGCTCTGATCTTGCTTGAATTTCCAGTTTGGTTCATTAATCTAGCATGTTGTCTGACTTCCCTTTTGGATCTGTATTGGATTTGATGTAGGATTGTACTGCTTCTTGGTTTTCTGAACTTAGCTTTGTATCCTGACTATTCCATTTGATTCTCCCTGGATTTGGCGACTGTTCTGACTGCCCTCAGTTATCTGAGCCTTGGCTTGTCTCCTGGCTATTCTCTCTGTACCAGCCTGTCTCTGCTTCCTTTGGCATCGTGCTTCTCTGGCATCCTGTTCATGCATCCTTGTCCTGCAGAGGACAACTGTCAAGTGCTGGTATCTTATTTCAGTGCCTAGCCCTACATTGGGTGCTTGCCAAATTCCTATATCCAGTGCATGTTTCTGTCAAGTGTCTGTCTCCAGCTACTGTGTCCAAGCTCTGCAGAGAATCTCTGCCAAGTTACTGCACCCAAGCTCTACAAAATCTCTGCCAAGTGCCAGTATCTCTGTCAAGTTCTGAGCTCAAGCCCTGCAATGGGCCCTGCCAAGCATCCGTGTCTTGCTCCTGTCCGGGCCTCAAGTGGGCAACTTTAGTTTCAGCCTCCAGTGTGCACCTCTAGTCTTGGTCTCCAGTGAGCACCTCCTGTCTTTGCCTCCAGTGGCCGCCTCTAGTTTTGGCCTCCAGTGAGCACCTCCAGTCTCTGCCTCCAGTGGGCACCTCCTGTCTCAGCCTTCAGTGGGCACCTCCTGTCTCACCTGCAGTGAGAAACTTTTGTTTCAGGCTCCAGTAGGCATTCCTGTCTTCGGCCTAAGTTGGCATTTTCTTACCTGGCCTTACAGTGGGCATGTAACATCTGGCCCTTTAAGAGGTGTTTGCCTTTCCTCAAATCATTGCTTGGTAGTGAGTTAACAAACTCCTTTGTTAAACCACACTGTGAATTGGATTCTTTCCATAGAATTTATTATTGTTACTTCCTTTTCAATAATATTGTTTCCTTCAGTGGTTGAGAAACATTGTTTATTTTATTCGTCTTAGGACTTTACTAGAGTTTACCTCAGTTAATCAACCTGCATCTTGGAGATAATGCAGCCGTTTACACCTCCATCTGATTTTCACTCTGTTCCTGTGACTTCACCTGTGAGCCACTCCGCTGTTCGGCGCATCACAACCACACTTCCACGCTGATCAGTTTTGCCTGTCCGGTTTCTGCTGCTTCTTCGAGATCATTTTAATCTGAAAACCTGGTGAGATCGTATTCATACTAACTTTCAACTGAAACTCACTTGCTTACAATATATATATATATATATATATATATATATATATATATATGTATATATATATATATATACACAGATGAAACTCGAAAAATTTGAATATCGTGCAAAAGTTCATTTATTTCACTAATGCAACTTAAAAGGTGAAACTAATATATGAGATAGACGCATTACATGCAAAGCAAGATAGTTCAAGCCGTGATTTGTCCTAATTGTGATGATTATGGCTTACAGCTCATGAAAACCCCAAATCCACAATCTATATAAATATAAACTCTGGTTGATATCAAACTTTAACACTTAACTGCAGCATATTTTCAGGAGAACTTATTTCCACTTACCTACCTTGCCTACTATATTTGATATATACTTTTTACCATCTCCATATCATTTGCACATATGATAATAAGTTATCCTGCATATTAAAATTCACTCATATGAATTATTGGACATGAAAGTCAAATTCAATTAATGTCTAATATTTATTATATATGAGATACTGATCATATTCTTATATGGTTATAATATAATTTTCAGTATTTAATATCTTACAAACATAAGATACATTTTATTGAGACATAAACTTTGTTACAGAATACCAAGCCTGGATAAAGGGATCATATATAATGAATCCTAATGAATTAACAAACCACATCAGGGAACTGTCTCATAAGGTTGATCAGTTGTCACAGGGTCTAAGAGACCTCCAGTTTGAAAACTTTACTCTCAGAAACATTATTAAAGAAGGATGAAGGCTATAAGAAATTTATCTTAGGCTGGTATCGTTACATAGATGACGTCTTCTTTGTTTGGACAGGTAGTGATGATGGTCTGACACAATTTGTATCAAAACTTAATTCGGCACATGTTTCTCTTAAGTTTACTATGGAAGCAAGTAAGTCCAGGGTAAGCTTTTTAGACACTATGATTTCAATTGTAGATCAGAAACTCAGAAGTGATTTATTTTCTAAAGAAACGGATCGGAATAATACCTTACGGTATGAAAGTTTCCATCCCCCCTCTCTGATCAAAAATCTTCCATTAGGCGAACTTCTGCGGACCAAAAGGATTGTGGATGATCCAGTAATTTGCCTACAGAGATTGGACGAAATGTCTAAAAAATTTTTAGACAGAGGATATCCAGCACAAATTCTGGAAGAAAACATGAATAAAGTACTGAACATTGACAGGGCTAGCGTATTGAGTAAGACCACTCGTGAAGCTAAAAAAATTTCGGTGCCCTTTGTGAGTCACTTTGGGTCACATAGTAAGGTCTTTAAAAGGATAATCTTACAACATTGGCACTTACTAAGAGAGGATATACATGTGGGTAAGATCTTTAACAAGACTCCACTTTTTTCCTTTCGGAGAAATAAAAACCTGAAAGATGAACTGATACGGGCTGATTGGGGTACCATGAGAAAACCAATCACAATCAATAAGAAAGGCTCCTTCCCCTGTATGAATTGTGCTCTGTGTCATTCGATGTTACAAGGGGATCACATTACCCATCCCCTATCAGGCAAAAGGATTCCGATCAATGGTAGGTTCTCCTGTAACTCCAAGTATGTGATATATGTCATCAAATGCCCATGTGGCCTGGCATATGTAGGGGAGACCACACAGACGGTCCGTGATAGGATACGTCAGCACAAATCAGCCATAGGTAAGGATGACGAGGATGCACCCATGGCCCATCATTTTACACGATTGGCACACAACAAGAGCCAACTAAGGTTTCAAGTTATTGATGGGGTCTCCCCCTTACGGAGAGGAGGTGACCGACAGAAAATACTATTCCGGAAGGAGGCATTATGGATCAAACAATTGGATACCATGGTCCCCAAAGGTCTCAATAGAGACATATCCTGGGGAAATTTCATCTGAGCCTTTCGCATTTCTTAAGTGTTGAATTGCTTTCTCAAGACTGTGTCCCTCTCTAGGAGATAAACAATTGAAGAGAGGTAGACAAAGGTTTAAATAATTGCGATTCCGGGACATTGCGATCTAATAATGTATATGGTTTTGTCCCACGGCGTGGTAGTCCTGCGACAATTAAATATGATATATGATATCCAGTCCCCTTTGTATAGAACTCACTATCTATCCTGGATATATGTGAAAGTAGAATTTTTTGCATAAGGGTAGTTCCTTCTGTATGACTTTGTTGCTATATAAAATATGACTGTGAGAACCAACATTGAATAGGGTTAGAAATTGTTCTTCTTGAGAGCCTTGGAACATGTTTTATCTGAGTCGACTGTATATAGTCTTTAGAATTTAACATGTAAATAGGGTATCCCGTAAAGGGACCGCTGACATGGAATAATCCCATCGTATATGAAAATAGTAATGTGAGGGAGCGTACTGTTTAAGTTACGATTGTTGAGAACAGGTACAAAATAGAATTTGTAATAGTCAAGAATGCCTATATATTGATAACTCCCTAAATGCGTAGCGTACAACTTTCATGCTTTTTTGCTATTTTGCTTTTTCATTTTGAAGATGCTGTGCATTGGCGTATTATTTTTATTTCGATATTTTGGAGATTGCTCAGCGCTTGCTCGGAAGTGTACACTAGCCATTCGTGAGTCTTAGATTCATTCGTTTTTTCAACCAAGCCATATTTCCACAAATACGTATGTAGAATGTGACGTTAGAGTGGGGGTGTGTATGCCATTAACCAATAAGATTACATTTGATTCTATTTTAATCACACCTCCACCCCATTACCTGTAAATTCCTTGAGAAAGGGGCGGAGTCCCGAAACGCGCGTCGGAACGAGGAGACGCCACCACAGACACCTGGATATCGTGCTATCTGAGCCACAGCAATTGCGAGGTGAGACCAGATTCTTACACCGGGGGGGCCCACAGAACCACACTGAAGACAGAGAGTCTCACGGCACTACCGATAGATGCACACATATGCTGAAGGAGGTAACACGGCTGTTTAAACATCTGCTTTATTTACAACACATTGAAGGCCATGAACTGCCATGAGGGTATGAGATACTCACAGTTTGGGTAAAAAGGAAAATGTGGAATGTATTGTATCCTCTGCAATAAAGGCATTACAAGGAAGATATAGTGCACGTTACCGTGAGTGAAGTGCGAAGAGGGTGTGTGTTTGGGCCGACAGTACGTTTGCAGCTCCCCGCAACACAGTCTATGGCCAGTAGCACGCCAGGTTTAAGGGACATTTGAACCATAATACTCTTATAATTACAAGATTTGTCACGATAGTCGTCACCAACATTTACTGTGATGGATTACAAATACTGTAACAAGTTATGTTTCCTGTAACCACCTTCACATAGTAGCAAGAAGATAATTGCTGACGGTTTCAAACAGATACACATTGTTACAGTTGGAAGTTTTATAACATACGAGACATTCTTGTTTGAGGAGTTTCCACAACAGTACGAGACACTTTTTGTCCATATAATATTACAGAGTTACGGATCCAGTGGACACTCTTCATGGTTCTTAATCCTATTAGGTCCTGAGTGGGTGGTGTCAAAATTCACTCCCTGGGGACGCCCTGGGAGTGATAATACACTTTTTTCATTTTTTCTTCTTATGTTTATTTTGACGTTTGTTGTTTTCTTGTCTGGTAAGGGTTGGATGCGGATGTGTTTGGTGGATGGGGTATGTGTGGATCTGAGTGAACTTACACCTGATGGTACCTTATGATTACATTTTGTGAAAGATCAATTTAATCATATCCTTTGTTGAAGAATAAAAACTTCTTGATTCTAAGACTCAGTGGCTGGGATTTTTTGATGTTTTATTATTATTAAAGAAGGGTTAAGTATTCCAACTAATCCTGATAAATTGTATGGGGATAGGAAATTATTCAGACACTTCTTTAATGCTTGTAAATTGTTTATAAATTTAAAACCTAAAACTTTTCCTACTGAGCTCCTAAAAGTACTCACTATAATATCTTTTCTAAGAGGTGAACCTCATGCCTGGGCAGACACATTTTTTGAATGTGATGATGCGATACTAAATTCTGTAGACACATTTTTTTAAGGCTATGGCAGATCTTTATGTGGATCCTTATAAACAGCTTACAGCTGAGAATAAATTGCGTAACCTTAAACAAAATAAGAGAATAGTAGAAGACTACATATCAGAGTTTAAGATCTGGCAAAAGGATTCCGAATGGAATGAAGTGTCATTGAAAAATCAGTTCAGAATAGGATTGTCAGAGAATATAAAGGACAAATTAGCTATACTTGAGATTCCTGATTCTCTTGAACATCTTATGGCACTATCAATTATTATTGACCGTAGGATTAGAGAGCGGAAACAGGAAAAAGACACCCCTGACCATCATGTTAGACAACATGTACAGAGAGCTATTCCTTATACACCAAAAGTTACTGACGTGGCTATGGACATATGATTCATTAAGGAACCCCTCACTATAGAAGAAAAACAATGAAGAAAGGACAAAGGACGTTGCAAGTAATGTTCATCAAAAGACCATTAAGTTTCATAATGTCCAATACTAAAAAGACAAAAATTAGGTAAGCCTAATAATTCACATCTTCAACATATGATATCCTTAACATACCAGAAACCAACTTATTTTCTTATTATTGTCTCTCTACAGTGGGGACACCACCATTTTAACTTGGATGCTGTTCTGGATTCCGGAGCTTATGCATGCTATATAGATATGTCTGTTGTTAATAACAATAAAATACTATATATTACAAAGAAAAAAACAGTCCCTGTGTGTCTTATTGACGGCTAACTGTTAGAATCTGGACCTATTACTCATGAGACAATTCCACTATCAGTCACAATTCACAATTCACAATAACCATCATGAATTCATATATTTTGATATTATTGATTCATCCATGTTTCCTGTGGTACTAGGTCTACATTGGCTTCAACAGCCTCAGATTAAATGGTCTGAAAATAAAATACAATTTACAGTCCTCATATTGTTCCTCCACTGGTTTCTTAACACATCAATTGTTATGTGTATCGGAAAATCAGATTCCAAAACACTATATGGAATTTTCTCATGTTTTTGATAAGAATGAAGCAGAGGTCTTACCACCTCATAGGGAATATCTTCCCAATGTCTAAGAAACAACTTGAAATACTCAAAGAATACATTAATGATAACCTTAGAAAAGGATTCATAAGACCCTCTACTTCCCCTGCAGGCTCAATTGTGGATTACAGCAAATTAAATAAAAGCACAATCAAGGATAGATATCCACTTCCACTTATCCTTGAGATGATAGAACGATTACATAGATCCACAATTTATACCAAACTAGATTTGAGAGGTGCTTATTATCTCATTCGCGTACGCTCTGGAGATGAATGGCTCACTGCATTTCGTACAAAGTATGGGTTGTACGAGTATACAGTGATGCCATTCGGGCTTTGCAACGCCCCAGCAACCTTTCAAAGGTTTATAAATAATGTATTAAGGGACCTCCTCGACACATTCATAGTCATCTATTTGGATGATATACTTATATTTTCAGATAATTTACATGACCATATCAAACACGTAAGAACTGTACAATCAAGATTACAAGCACATAAACTATATGTTAAATTAGAGAAATGTATCTTTCATCCTAATAAAATCAAATTTCTAGGATATCATATCACACCAGAAGGAATCCATATGTATAACACTAAGGTCCAAACTATATTAGATTGGCCTTCACCTAAGAACAAAAAAAGAAGTACAAAGATTCCTTGGCTTTGCCAACTTCTACAGAAAATTCATAAAAAAAATCTGTTTTAGCAAGGCCATTAACAAATCTTACTAAATAAGACATACAATACAAGTTGAATGAAGCAGCTGAAGATGCCTAGTTATATCTCAAAAAAGCTTTTACATCAGCCCCTATACTGTCATTTCCAGACCCACAACTACAATACACTCTAGAAATAGATGCGTCTGATTATGCAATCAGAGCTGTTCTTTCTCAAAGATCTCCTACTAATGGTCTGTTACATCCTGTAGCATACTACTCACGGGTGTTGAATCCTGCTGAACTAAACTATCATGTAGGGGAAAAGAGTTGTTGTCAGTTAAAAGCTCACTTGAACAGTGGCGCCATTTACTCGAAGGTACTGTTGAATTATTATTTATATCACCGTAACATGCAGTATTTGAAAACTAATCGTACACTCACCTCAAGACAGCTACGTTGGAGTCTTTTTTTTTTCTAGATTCCATTATAGTACTTACAGACCTGCATCCAAGAATACTAAGGCTGACATTTTATCCTGTCTTCCACAAAAACCAACTAAACCACCTACTGTTGCTCCACTTATACCTCTTAAGCATATAATAGGGGTAATCATACCCTCTATTCAGATATTTAAAACTGAACAATATTCTGACCTGACGATGGCATCTACGTATCAAGCCGTCAACTTAGTTGCATTCAACTGCACCAATACGCTCACCTAAGATCGCCTAACTTCGCTGCCGTGGACCTGAATACGTTCTCCAAAGTTACCAAAAAAGCTGTCAAAAAGCCATGCACAAAGTAGGGCGCGATAAGCAGCGGACTGTTGTTAACTAACAGTCATCGATCTCGCTGCTCTTCGGCTTTTTCCCAGCTTTATTGGTATACTGTCACTAAATACCCACACTAAACTAAACTGTTTTACCTCTATACCGCTGCTCACGGACCCCGCCACAACTAAATAAAGTTATTAACCCTTAAACCTGCTGCTCCCGGAGCCCACCACAACTTGAATAAAGTTATTAACCCCTAAACCGCCGCTCCCGGACCCCGCTGCAACAAAATAAACTTATTAATCCCTGAACCGCCACTCCCGGAGCCCACCGCCACCTACATTATGTTATTAACCCCTAATCTGCCGCCCCCTACACCGCCACCACCTACATTACATTTATTAACCCCTAATCTGCTGCCCCCAACGTCGCCACCACTATTCTAAATGTATTAACCCCTAAACCTAAGTCTAACCCTAACCCTAACACCCCCGAACTTAAATATAATTTAAATAAATCTAAATAAAATTATTATCATTAACTAAATTATTCCTATTTAAAACTAAATACTTACCTATAAACTAATACTTACTTGTAACTAATAGTTACATTGTAGCTAGCTTAGGGTTTATTTTTATTTTACAGACAAGTTTGTATTTATTTTAACTAGGTAGAATAGTTACTAAATAGTTATTAACTATTTAATAATTACCTAGCTAAAATAAATACAAATTTACCTGTAAAATAAAACCTAACCTAAGTTACAATAATACCTAACACTACACTACAATTAAATAAATGAACTAAATTAACAACAATTAAATAAATTAAATGAAATTAGCTAAAGTACAAAAAAACAAACACTAAATTACAGAAAATAAAAAACAAATTAGATATTTAAACTAATTACACCTAATCTAATAGCCCTATCAAAATAAAAAAGCCCCCCAAAATAAAAAAAATCTCTAGCCTAAACTAAACTACCAATAGCCCTTAAAAGGGCCTTTTGCAGGGCATTGCCCCAAAGTAATCAGCTCTTTTACCTGTAAAAAAAAATACAAACAACCCCCCAACAGTAAAACCCACCACCCACACAACCAACCCCCCAAATAAATTATTAACTAAAAAAACCTAAGCTCCCCATTGCCCTGAAAAGGGCATTTGGATGGGCATTGCCCTTAAAAGGGCAGTTAACTCTTTTGCAGGCCCAAAGCCCTAACCTAAAAATAAAACCCACCCAATACACCCTTAAAAAAATCCTAACACTAACCCCATGAAGATTCACTTACCGGGAGACATCTTCAACCAAGCGGCAAGATGTCCTCAACGAATCCAGTAGAAGTAGTCCTCCAGATGGGCAGAAGTCTTTATCCAGACGGCATCTTCTATCTTCATCCTTCCGGTGCGGAGCGGGTCCATCTTCAAGACATCCGACGCGGAGCATCCTCTTCCAACGACGTCTTCTTGCTGAATGAGTATCACTTTAAGTGACGTCATCCAAGATGGCGTCCCTTCGATTCCGATTGGCTGATAGAATTCTATCAGCCAATCGGAATTAAGGTAGAAAAAATCCTATTGGCTGATGCAATCAGCCAATAGGATTGAGCTGGCATTCTACTGGCTGTTTTTTCTACCTTAATTCTGATTGGCTGATAAAATTCTATCAGCCAATCGGAATCGAAGGGACGCCATCTTGGATGACGTCACTTAAATTGATATTCATTCAGCAAGAAGGTTGGAAAAGGATGCTCCGCGTCGGATGTCTTGAAGATGGACCCGCTCCGTGCCGGAAGGATGAAGATAGAAGATGCCGTCTGGATGAAGACTTCTGCCCGTCTGGAGGACAACTTCTGCCCGTCTGGAGGACCACTTCTGCCGGATTCATTGAGGACTTCTTGTCGCTTGGATGAAGACGTCTCCCAGTAAGTGAATCTTCATTGGGTTAGTGTTAGGATTTTTTTAAGGATGTATTGGGTGGGTTTATTTTTTAGGTTAGGGCTTTGGGCCTGCAAAAGAGCTAACTGCCCTTTTAAGGGCAATGCCCATCCAAATGCCATTTTCAGGGCAATGGGGAGCTTAGGTTTTTTTAGTTAGTAATTTATTTGGGGGGTTGGTTGTTTGGGTGGTGGGTTTTTCTGTTGGGGGGGTTGTTTGTATTTTTTTTACAGGTAAAAGAGCTGATTACTTTGGGGCAATGCCCTGCAAAAGGCCCTTTTAAGGGCTATTGGTAGTTTAGTTTAGGCTAGGGTTTTTTTTTATTTTTGGGGGGCTTTTTTATTTTGATAGGGCTATTAGATTAGGTGTAATTAGTTTAAATATCTGTAATTTGTTATTTATTTTCTGTAATTTAGTGTTTTTTTTTTTACTTTAGCTAATTTAATTTAATTAATTTAATTGTTGCTAATTTAGTTAATTTATTTAATTATAGTGCAGTGTTAGGTGTTAGTGTAACTTAGGTTAGGTTTTATTTTACGGGTCAATTTGTTTTTATTTTAGCTAGGTAGTAATTAAATAGTTAATAACTATTTAGTAACTATTCTACCTAGTTAAAATAAATACAAACTTGCCTGTAAAATAAAAATAAACCCTAAGCTAGCTACAATGTAACTATTAGTTATATTGTAGCTAGCTTAGGGTTTATTTTATAGGTAAGTATTTAGTTTTAATTATGAATTATTTAGTTAATAATAGGAATATTTAGTTAGATTTATTTAAATTATATTTAAGTTAGGGGGTGTTAGGGTTAGGGTTAGACTTAGGTTTAGGGGTTAATAACTTTAGTATAGGGGCGGCGATGTTAGGGGCAGCAGATTAGGGGTTAATACTTTTATGTAGGTGGCGGCGGTGTTGGGGCGGCACATTAGGGGTTAATAAGTATAATGTAGGTGGCGGCGGTGTCGGGGACGGCAGATTAGGGGTGTACATGTTAGGGTGTTAGGTGTAAACATAACTTTTATTCTCCCATAGGAATCAATGGGATATTGGGCAGCAGTGAACATGATCTTTCGCTGCTTTCCGACTCCCATTGATTCCTATGGCATCCGCCGCATCCAGGGCGGTGGATTGAAAACCAGGTACGCTGGGCCGGAATAGTGGCAAGTGTACCTGGTAGTTATTTAATAACTAACAAAAGTAGTCAGATAGTGCCGAACTTGCATTCAAAACATCTGTAGTGATGTAAGCATCGATCTGTGTTGGACTGAGACCAGCGGACCATATGTTATGTCACAAAATTCTACTTTTGACGGTCTGTAGGGTTTGATGACTGAGGAGAATAAGGAATCAGGAATTCCAGCGTATTTGCGGTTGATGGCTTAATAAATAGATGCTGATATCTCTTTATGACTTAAAACAACACTCAGATGGGTTATTTTATCACACCACAAAACGTTACGTTCTTCCCAACCTAAGATCGTTGATTCTACAAACAGTTCATGATTCTCAACTATCAGGACACCCCGGTGTTAACAGAACTTTAGAATTACTCAAGAGATCTTATTGGTGGCAAAATCAAATAAAAGATGTCTTGCAACATATTGAGTCATGCAAGATTTGCACTACTTGCAAAACGGATCGAAGAAAACCTGCTTGTTATCTTTTGTCTATGCCAATTCCAGAAATACCTTGGAAAAACATAGCAATTGATTTCATTGTTGAGCTACCCAATTCAGAAAAGAATAATACTATTATGGTTTTAGTAGACCTGTTTTCTAAAATTGATTATTTTGTTCCATATCACAAAATACCTACCAGTATGGAAACAACCAAATTACTCATACAACACATAATCAAACTCCATGGCATACCATCTATAATAACCTCTGAAAGAGGTAGCCAATTTACCTCCAGAGTATGGAAACAACTATGTACAACATTAAAATTTGATCATAAGCTATCAACTTCTTTCCATCCACAAACGAATATACAGACTGAGAGAACAAATCATTGGTTAGAAGAATACATACGATGCTACACCTCCCAACATCAAGATAACTGGACATCACTTTTACCACTGGCTGAATTTGCTCATAAAAATCTATCAAGATGACTCCTTTCTTCACTAATTTTGGGTACCATCCTAGTTTCCACTTATACCCAGATATTCAAAGCGCTTGTCCAGTTATAAACAACTTGACAAACACTCTTACAGAGACTTCTGATCTTCTATCCGACAATATTAAGGAAGCACAGCTACGTCAAAAGAAGTATTATGATCTGAGACATCGTCCATCACCAACTTACGCAGTTGGTGACCTAGTTTGGCTTTCTACAAGAAATTTGAGATTGACTGTACCTAGTAGAATGTTCAACAGATTTTATATTGGTCCTTTTCCTATTAAAGTGATTAAAGAAAACGCTGTCACTTTGGAACTTCCTGATCAATATAAAATCCATCCCACCTTCCATGTTTCTCTGCTCAAGCCCTATAAGGCACTCCAGAATTTCAGTATGTCTCAGTCTCATTCTCCTCCAAAACACCTGATATAGAGTATGAGGTTAAGGAAATATTGGATTCGAGAAAGGTATCTGGACATCTTCAATACCAGATTCGCTAGAAGGGCTTTTCCAGTGACGAGGACTCCTGGGAACCTTCGGTTAACCTGTCAGCTCCTAGGTTGGTCTCTATATTCCATAGTAGACATCCTGACAAGCCCTGACCTTGAACCACAGAGTGGTTAGTTTAGAGGTGAGCTCTGTAACATCTGGCCCTTTAAGAGGTGTTAACATTCTTCCTCTTAGGGCTATTTAAGGGCAGCCTTTCCTCAAATCATTGCTTGGTATTGAGTTAACAAACTCCTTTGTTAAGCCACACTGTGAATTGGATTATTTCCATAGAATGTATTATTGTTACTTCCTTTGGATAATATTGTTTCCTTCAGTGATTGCAAAACATTGTTTATTTCATTCGTCTTGGGACTTTACTAGAGTTTACCTCAGTTAATCAACCTGCATCTTGGAGGTCATGCAGTTGTTTACAACTCCATCTGATTTTCACTCCGTTCCTGTGACGTCACCTGTGAGCCACTCCACTGTTCGGCGCATCACAACCACGCTTCCACGCTGATCAGTTTTGCCTGTCGAGTTGGAGCTTCTTCTCCAAGATCATTTTCATATAAAAACCTGGTGAGATCGTATTCATACTAACTTTCAACTGAATCTCACTTGCTTACAATATACAGTATATATATATATATATATATATATATATATATATATATATATATATATATATATATATATATATATATACGTATATATATATATATATATATATATAAAAACTCTGGTTGGTATCAAACTTTAACACTTAACTGTGGTATATTTTCATGAGAACTTATTTCCACTTGTGCCTACCATATTTGATATATACTTTTTACCATCTCCATATTATTTGCACATATGATAATAAGTTATCCACTCATATTCACTCATATGTTATTGGACATGAAAGTCAAATTCAATTCATGTCTAATATTTATTATATATGAGACACTGATCATATTACTATGGTTATGATATCATTTTCAGTATTTAATATCTTACAAACATAAGAGACATTTTATTGAGACATAAACTTTGTTACAGGGCACTCCTGTTACTAGCCCTATCATTGGGCATTACCTCAAACTCCAGTTCTGGTGTGGGCACGCCTGCTTGCCTATTTTGTTTCCAGTCTTCAAGTCTCCAGTTCCAGTACAATAAACTTGTTTTTCTGTTACTAAACAATGCCTAAGAGGGGTAATCCCATAAAGAACATACTGATGGCCCCTTTCAGTATTCCAGACAGTCCTAAGCCTACCACTGCCTTGCATTAGCTCCATGCCCCCGAACCTGCTCAGCCAAGCGAGAAAGTTGCATAATATTAATTTTATACCATGCCATGAATAAATTCACCATGTTGGATCCCATTCCTGAAATTAACTTCAAACTTTAAATAATTCTTCTTGAGACATCAAGTTAGCAATTCTAAAAGGAACTCAAAAGGGGGCTCACTATACCCATGAAAGTGTATCACCATGGAGTTAACAACCTGCACATTGCCCGCATGTTTGATGATGGTTCCCCATTCAAAGTACCTATTCAGAGTCACAAGTAAATCCTCTTATCTCAAATCCTCAAATTGTTTCAAAACCCTTATTAATGTAGGGGAATACTGTAAATATGAAAATGTCTCTTTTACAGCTGGTTGGATCTATACATTTAGCTACATTATAGAACAAATAATCTCTGGCAGGAACAATTAGTCTGCCAGGAGGATTCTCCAAAGATTTATGTATCTTTGAATCTTAGGAAATTAAATTGTCAGATAAACCAACTCATGTTGGGTCAAGAATCCTGACTCAAAAGCTGTCATGATCCGGTGTACATGCGCTCAGGAAACAGACCCTCGGGGCAGTGGTAGGGATTTGAAGACACTAACCCCT